>NW_027442115.1:0-209328 GCF_048569485.1 Anomaloglossus baeobatrachus | reverse complement strand
GGATTTGGAGCATGGAGACGATTATCTCGGGATTGCAAGATAACCAAACAAAACTTTTAGTGGATTTCTACTTATTTTATTAAATATCATCTCCACCAAACAGGACAAGCTTGCATCTGTTATAGTTTTGGAGAAAAATGTGTTCATTTCATGTATGCGCGAAATGCCTTAAAAATGGCTTTAAAATGGATTTGGAGCATGGAGACGATTATCTCGGGATTGCAAGATAACCAAACAAAACTTTTAGTGGATTTCTACTTATTTTATTAAATATCATCTCCACCAAACAGGACAAGCTTGCATCTGTTATAGTTTTGGAGAAAAATGTGTTCATTTCATGTATGCGCGAAATGCCTTAAAAATGGCTTTAAAATGGATTTGGAGCATGGAGACGATTATCTCGGGATTGCAAGATAACCAAACAAAACTTTTAGTGGATTTCTACTTATTTTATTAAATATCATCTCCACCAAACAGGACAAGCTTGCATCTGTTATAGTTTTGGAGAAAAATGTGTTCATTTCATGTATGCGCGAAATGCCTTAAAAATGGCTTTAAAATGGATTTGGAGCATGGAGACGATTATCTCGGGATTGCAAGATAACCAAACAAAACTTTTAGTGGATTTCTACTTATTTTATTAAATATCATCTCCACCAAACAGGACAAGCTTGCATCTGTTATAGTTTTGGAGAAAAATGTGTTCATTTCATGTATGCGCGAAATGCCTTAAAAATGGCTTTAAAATGGATTTGGAGCATGGAGACGATTATCTCGGGATTGCAAGATAACCAAACAAAACTTTTAGTGGATTTCTACTTATTTTATTAAATATCATCTCCACCAAACAGGACAAGCTTGCATCTGTTATAGTTTTGGAGAAAAATGTGTTCATTTCATGTATGCGCGAAATGCCTTAAAAATGGCTTTAAAATGGATTTGGAGCATGGAGACGATTATCTCGGGATTGCAAGATAACCAAACAAAACTTTTAGTGGATTTCTACTTATTTTATTAAATATCATCTCCACCAAACAGGACAAGCTTGCATCTGTTATAGTTTTGGAGAAAAATGTGTTCATTTCATGTATGCGCGAAATGCCTTAAAAATGGCTTTAAAATGGATTTGGAGCATGGAGACGATTATCTCGGGATTGCAAGATAACCAAACAAAACTTTTAGTGGATTTCTACTTATTTTATTAAATATCATCTCCACCAAACAGGACAAGCTTGCATCTGTTATAGTTTTGGAGAAAAATGTGTTCATTTCATGTATGCGCGAAATGCCTTAAAAATGGCTTTAAAATGGATTTGGAGCATGGAGACGATTATCTCGGGATTGCAAGATAACCAAACAAAACTTTTAGTGGATTTCTACTTATTTTATTAAATATCATCTCCACCAAACAGGACAAGCTTGCATCTGTTATAGTTTTGGAGAAAAATGTGTTCATTTCATGTATGCGCGAAAATGCCTTAGAAATGGCTTTAAAATGGATTTGGAGCATGGAGACGATTATCTCGGGATTGCAAGATAACCAAACAAAACTTTTAGTGGATTTCTACTTATTTTATTAAATATCATCTCCACCAAACAGGACAAGCTTGCATCTGTTATAGTTTTGGAGAAAAATGTGTTCATTTCATGTATGCGCGAAATGCCTTAAAAATGGCTTTAAAATGGATTTGGAGCATGGAGACGATTATCTCGGGATTGCAAGATAACCAAACAAAACTTTTAGTGGATTTCTACTTATTTTATTAAATAACATCTCCACCAAACAGGACAAGCTTGCATCTGTTATAGTTTTGGAGAAAAATGTGTTCATTTCATGTATGCGCGAAATGCCTTAAAAATGGCTTTAAAATGGATTTGGAGCATGGAGACGATTATCTCGGGATTGCAAGATAACCAAACAAAACTTTTAGTGGATTTCTACTTATTTTATTAAATATCATCTCCACCAAACAGGACAAGCTTGCATCTGTTATAGTTTTGGAGAAAAATGTGTTCATTTCATGTATGCGCGAAATGCCTTAAAAATGGCTTTAAAATGGATTTGGAGCATGGAGACGATTATCTCGGGATTGCAAGATAACCAAACAAAACTTTTAGTGGATTTCTACTTATTTTATTAAATATCATCTCCACCAAACAGGACAAGCTTGCATCTGTTATAGTTTTGGAGAAAAATGTGTTCATTTCATGTATGCGCGAAATGCCTTAAAAATGGCTTTAAAATGGATTTGGAGCATGGAGACGATTATCTCGGGATTGCAAGATAACCAAACAAAACTTTTAGTGGATTTCTACTTATTTTATTAAATATCATCTCCACCAAACAGGACAAGCTTGCATCTGTTATAGTTTTGGAGAAAAATGTGTTCATTTCATGTATGCGCGAAATGCCTTAAAAATGGCTTTAAAATGGATTTGGAGCATGGAGACGATTATCTCGGGATTGCAATATAACCAAACAAAACTTTTAGTGGATTTCTACTTATTTTATTAAATATCATCTCCACCAAACAGGACAAGCTTGCATCTGTTATAGTTTTGGAGAAAAATGTGTTCATTTCATGTATGCGCGAAATGCCTTAAAAATGGCTTTAAAATGGATTTGGAGCATGGAGACGATTATCTCGGGATTGCAAGATAACCAAACAAAACTTTTAGTGGATTTCTACTTATTTTATTAAATATCATCTCCACCAAACAGGACAAGCTTGCATCTGTTAAAGTTTTGGAGAAAAATGTGTTCATTTCATGTATGCGCGAAATGCCTTAAAAATGGCTTTAAAATGGATTTGGAGCATGGAGACGATTATCTCGGGATTGCAAGATAACCAAACAAAACTTTTAGTGGATTTCTACTTATTTTATTAAATATCATCTCCACCAAACAGGACAAGCTTGCATCTGTTATAGTTTTGGAGAAAAATGTGTTCATTTCATGTATGCGCGAAATGCCTTAAAAATGGCTTTAAAATGGATTTGGAGCATGGAGACGATTATCTCGGGATTGCAAGATAACCAAACAAAACTTTTAGTGGATTTCTACTTATTTTATTAAATATCATCTCCACCAAACAGGACAAGCTTGCATCTGTTATAGTTTTGGAGAAAAATGTGTTCATTTCATGTATGCGCGAAATGCCTTAAAAATGGCTTTAAAATGGATTTGGAGCATGGAGACGATTATCTCGGGATTGCAAGATAACCAAACAAAACTTTTAGTGGATTTCTACTTATTTTATTAAATATCATCTCCACCAAACAGGACAAGCTTGCATCTGTTATAGTTTTGGAGAAAAATGTGTTCATTTCATGTATGCGCGAAATGCCTTAAAAATGGCTTTAAAATGGATTTGGAGCATGGAGACGATTATCTCGGGATTGCAAGATAACCAAACAAAACTTTTAGTGGATTTCTACTTATTTTATTAAATATCATCTCCACCAAACAGGACAAGCTTGCATCTGTTATAGTTTTGGAGAAAAATGTGTTCATTTCATGTATGCGCGAAATGCCTTAAAAATGGCTTTAAAATGGATTTGGAGCATGGAGACGATTATCTCGGGATTGCAATATAACCAAACAAAACTTTTAGTGGATTTCTACTTATTTTATTAAATATCATCTCCACCAAACAGGACAAGCTTGCATCTGTTATAGTTTTGGAGAAAAATGTGTTCATTTCATGTATGCGCGAAATGCCTTAAAAATGGCTTTAAAATGGATTTGGAGCATGGAGACGATTATCTCGGGATTGCAAGATAACCAAACAAAACTTTTAGTGGATTTCTACTTATTTTATTAAATATCATCTCCACCAAACAGGACAAGCTTGCATCTGTTAAAGTTTTGGAGAAAAATGTGTTCATTTCATGTATGCGCGAAATGCCTTAAAAATGGCTTTAAAATGGATTTGGAGCATGGAGACGATTATCTCGGGATTGAAAGATAACCAAACAAAACTTTTAGTGGATTTCTACTTATTTTATTAAATATCATCTCCACCAAACAGGACAAGCTTGCATCTGTTATAGTTTTGGAGAAAAATGTGTTCATTTCATGTATGCGCGAAATGCCTTAAAAATGGCTTTAAAATGGATTTGGAGCATGGAGACGATTATCTCGGGATTGCAAGATAACCAAACAAAACTTTTAGTGGATTTCTACTTATTTTATTAAATATCATCTCCACCAAACAGGACAAGCTTGCATCTGTTATAGTTTTGGAGAAAAATGTGTTCATTTCATGTATGCGCGAAATGCCTTAAAAATGGCTTTAAAATGGATTTGGAGCATGGAGACGATTATCTCGGGATTGCAAGATAACCAAACAAAACTTTTAGTGGATTTCTACTTATTTTATTAAATATCATCTCCACCAAACAGGACAAGCTTGCATCTGTTAACGTTTTGGAGAAAAATGTGTTCATTTCATGTATGCGCGAAATGCCTTAAAAATGGCTTTAAAATGGATTTGGAGCATGGAGACGATTATCTCGGGATTGCAAGATAACCAAACAAAACTTTTAGTGGATTTCTACTTATTTTATTAAATATCATCTCCACCAAACAGGACAAGCTTGCATCTGTTATAGTTTTGGAGAAAAATGTGTTCATTTCATGTATGCGCGAAATGCCTTAAAAATGGCTTTAAAATGGATTTGGAGCATGGAGACGATTATCTCGGGATTGCAAGATAACCAAACAAAACTTTTAGTGGATTTCTACTTATTTTATTAAATATCATCTCCACCAAACAGGACAAGCTTGCATGTGTTATAGTTTTGGAGAAAAATGTGTTCATTTCATGTATGCGCAAAATGCCTTTGAAATGGCTTTAAAATGGACTTGGAGCATGGAGACGATTATCTCGGGATTGCAAGATAACCAAACAAAACTTTTAGTGGATTTCTACTTATTTTATTAAATATCATCTCCACCAAACAGGACAAGCTTGCATCTGTTATAGTTTTGGAGAAAAATGTGTTCATTTCATGTATGCGCGAAATGCCTTAAAAATGGCTTTAAAATGGATTTGGAGCATGGAGACGATTATCTCGTGATTGCAAGATAACCAAACAAAACTTTTAGTGGATTTCTACTTATTTTATTAAATATCATCTACACCAAACAGGACAAGCTTGCATCTGTTATAGTTTTGGAGAAAAATGTGTTCATTTCATGTATGCGCGAAATGCCTTAAAAATGGCTTTAAAATGGATTTGGAGCATGGAGACGATTATCTCGGGATTGCAAGATAACCAAACAAAACTTTTAGTGGATTTCTACTTATTTTATTAAATATCATCTCCACCAAACAGGACAAGCTTGCATCTGTTATAGTTTTGGAGAAAAATGTGTTCATTTCATGTATGCGCGAAATGCCTTAAAAATGGCTTTAAAATGGATTTGGAGCATGGAGACGATTATCTCGGGATTGCAAGATAACCAAACAAAACTTTTAGTGGATTTCTACTTATTTTATTAAATATCATCTCCACCAAACAGGACAAGCTTGCATCTGTTATAGTTTTGGAGAAAAATGTGTTCATTTCATGTATGCGCGAAATGCCTTAAAAATGGCTTTAAAATGGATTTGGAGCATGGAGACGATTATCTCGGGATTGCAAGATAACCAAACAAAACTTTTAGTGGATTTCTACTTATTTTATTAAATATCATCTCCACCAAACAGGACAAGCTTGCATCTGTTATAGTTTTGGAGAAAAATGTGTTCATTTCATGTATGCGCGAAATGCCTTAAAAATGGCTTTAAAATGGATTTGGAGCATGGAGACGATTATCTCGGGATTGCAAGATAACCAAACAAAACTTTTAGTGGATTTCTACTTATTTTATTAAATATCATCTCCACCAAACAGGACAAGCTTGCATCTGTTATAGTTTTGGAGAAAAATGTGTTCATTTCATGTATGCGCGAAATGCCTTAAAAATGGCTTTAAAATGGATTTGGAGCATGGAGACGATTATCTCGGGATTGCAATATAACCAAACAAAACTTTTAGTGGATTTCTACTTATTTTATTAAATATCATCTCCACCAAACAGGACAAGCTTGCATCTGTTATAGTTTTGGAGAAAAATGTGTTCATTTCATGTATGCGCGAAATGCCTTAAAAATGGCTTTAAAATGGATTTGGAGCATGGAGACGATTATCTCGGGATTGCAAGATAACCAAACAAAACTTTTAGTGGATTTCTACTTATTTTATTAAATATCATCTCCACCAAACAGGACAAGCTTGCATCTGTTATAGTTTTGGAGAAAAATGTGTTCATTTCATGTATGCGCGAAATGCCTTAAAAATGGCTTTAAAATGGATTTGGAGCATGGAGACGATTATCTCGGGATTGCAAGATAACCAAACAAAACTTTTAGTGGATTTCTACTTATTTTATTAAATATCATCTCCACCAAACAGGACAAGCTTGCATGTGTTATAGTTTTGGAGAAAAATGTGTTCATTTCATGTATGCGCAAAATGCCTTTGAAATGGCTTTAAAATGGATTTGGAGCATGGAGACGATTATCTCGGGATTGCAAGATAACCAAACAAAACTTTTATTGGATTTCTACTTATTTTATTAAATATCATCTCCACCAAACAGGACAAGCTTGCATCTGTTATAGTTTTGGAGAAAAATGTGTTCATTTCATGTATGCGCGAAATGCCTTAAAAATGGCTTTAAAATGGATTTGGAGCATGGAGACGATTATCTCGGGATTGCAAGATAACCAAACAAAACTTTTAGTGGATTTCTACTTATTTTATTAAATATCATCTCCACCAAACAGGACAAGCTTGCATCTGTTATAGTTTTGGAGAAAAATGTGTTCATTTCATGTATGCGCGAAATGCCTTAAAAATGGCTTTAAAATGGATTTGGAGCATGGAGACGATTATCTCGGGATTGCAAGATAACCAAACAAAACTTTTAGTGGATTTCTACTTATTTTATTAAATATCATCTCCACCAAACAGGACAAGCTTGCATGTGTTATAGTTTTGGAGAAAAATGTGTTAATTTCATGTATGCGCAAAATGCCTTTGAAATGGCTTTAAAATGGATTTGGAGCATGGAGACGATTATCTCGGGATTGCAAGATAACCAAACAAAACTTTTAGTGGATTTCTACTTATTTTATTAAATATCATCTCCACCAAACAGGACAAGCTTGCATCTGTTATAGTTTTGGAGAAAAATGTGTTCATTTCATGTATGCGCGAAATGCCTTAAAAATGGCTTTAAAATGGATTTGGAGCATGGAGACGATTATCTCGGGATTGCAAGATAACCAAACAAAACTTTTAGTGGATTTCTACTTATTTTATTAAATATCATCTCCACCAAACAGGACAAGCTTGCATCTGTTATAGTTTTGGAGAAAAATGTGTTCATTTCATGTATGCGCGAAATGCCTTAAAAATGGCTTTAAAATGGATTTGGAGCATGGAGACGATTATCTCGGGATTGCAAGATAACCAAACAAAACTTTTAGTGGATTTCTACTTATTTTATTAAATATCATCTCCACCAAACAGGACAAGCTTGCATCTGTTATAGTTTTGGAGAAAAATGTGTTCATTTCATGTATGCGCGAAATGCCTTAAAAATGGCTTTAAAATGGATTTGGAGCATGGAGACGATTATCTCGGGATTGCAAGATAACCAAACAAAACTTTTAGTGGATTTCTACTTATTTTATTAAATATCATCTCCACCAAACAGGACAAGCTTGCATCTGTTAGAGTTTTGGAGAAAAATGTGTTCATTTCATGTATGCGCGAAATGCCTTAAAAATGGCTTTAAAATGGATTTGGAGCATGGAGACGATTATCTCGGGATTGCAAGATAACCAAACAAAACTTTTAGTGGATTTCTACTTATTTTATTAAATATCATCTCCACCAAACAGGACAAGCTTGCATCTGTTATAGTTTTGGAGAAAAATGTGTTCATTTCATGTATGCGCGAAATGCCTTAAAAATGGCTTTAAAATGGATTTGGAGCATGGAGACGATTATCTCGGGATTGCAAGATAACCAAACAAAACTTTTAGTGGATTTCTACTTATTTTATTAAATATCATCTCCACCAAACAGGACAAGCTTGCATGTGTTATAGTTTTGGAGAAAAATGTGTTCATTTCATGTATGCGCGAAATGCCTTAAAAATGGCTTTAAAATGGATTTGGAGCATGGAGACGATTATCTCGGGATTGCAAGATAACCAAACAAAACTTTTAGTGGATTTCTACTTATTTTATTAAATATCATCTCCACCAAACAGGACAAGCTTGCATCTGTTATAGTTTTGGAGAAAAATGTGTTCATTTCATGTATGCGCGAAATGCCTTAAAAATGGCTTTAAAATGGATTTGGAGCTTGGAGACGATTATCTCGGGATTGCAATATAACCAAACAAAACTTTTAGTGGATTTCTACTTATTTTATTAAATATCATCTCCACCAAACAGGACAAGCTTGCATCTGTTATAGTTTTGGAGAAAAATGTGTTCATTTCATGTATGCGCAAAATGCCTTAAAAATGGCTTTAAAATGGATTTGGAGCATGGAGACGATTATCTCGGGATTGCAAGATAACCAAACAAAACTTTTAGTGGATTTCTACTTATTTTATTAAATATCATCTCCACCAAACAGGACAAGCTTGCATCTGTTATAGTTTTGGAGAAAAATGTGTTCATTTCATGGATGCGCGAAATGCCTTAAAAATGGCTTTAAAATGGATTTGGAGCATGGAGACGATTATCTCGGGATTGCAAGATAACCAAACAAAACTTTTAGTGGATTTCTACTTATTTTATTAAATATCATCTCCACCAAACAGGACAAGCTTGCATCTGTTATAGTTTTGGAGAAAAATGTGTTCATTTCATGTATGCGCGAAATGCCTTAAAAATGGCTTTAAAATGGATTTGGAGCATGGAGACGATTATCTCGGGATTGCAAGATAACCAAACAAAACTTTTAGTGGATTTCTACTTATTTTATTAAATATCATCTCCACCAAACAGGACAAGCTTGCATCTGTTATAGTTTTGGAGAAAAATGTGTTCATTTCATGTATGCGCGAAATGCCTTAAAAATGGCTTTAAAATGGATTTGGAGCATGGAGACGATTATCTCGGGATTGCAAGATAACCAAACAAAACGTTTAGTGGATTTCTACTTATTTTATTAAATATCATCTCCACCAAACAGGACAAGCTTGCATCTGTTATAGTTTTGGAAAAAAATGTGTTCATTTCATGTATGCGCGAAATGCCTTAAAAATGGCTTTAAAATGGATTTGGAGCATGGAGACGATTATCTCGGGATTGCAAGATAACCAAACAAAACTTTTAGTGGATTTCTACTTATTTTATTAAATATCATCTCCACCAAACAGGACAAGCTTGCATCTGTTATAGTTTTGGAGAAAAATGTGTTCATTTCATGTATGCGCGAAATGCCTTAAAAATGGCTTTAAAATGGATTTGGAGCATGGAGACGATTATCTCGGGATTGCAAGATAACCAAACAAAACTTTTAGTGGATTTCTACTTATTTTATTAAATATCATCTCCACCAAACAGGACAAGCTTGCATGTGTTATAGTTTTGGAGAAAAATGTGTTAATTTCATGTATGCGCAAAATGCCTTTGAAATGGCTTTAAAATGGATTTGGAGCATGGAGACGATTATCTCGGGATTGCAAGATAACCAAACAAAACTTTTAGTGGATTTCTACTTATTTTATTAAATATCATCTCCACCAAACAGGACAAGCTTGCATCTGTTATAGTTTTGGAGAAAAATGTGTTCATTTCATGTATGCGCGAAATGCCTTAAAAATGGCTTTAAAATGGATTTGGAGCATGGAGACGATTATCTCGGGATTGCAAGATAACCAAACAAAACTTTTAGTGGATTTCTACTTATTTTATTAAATATCATCTCCACCAAACAGGACAAGCTTGCATCTGTTATAGTTTTGGAGAAAAATGTGTTCATTTCATGTATGCGCGAAATGCCTTAAAAATGGCTTTAAAATGGATTTGGAGCATGGAGACGATTATCTCGGGATTGCAATATAACCAAACAAAACTTTTAGTGGATTTCTACTTATTTTATTAAATATCATCTCCACCAAACAGGACAAGCTTGCATCTGTTATAGTTTTGGAGAAAAATGTGTTCATTTCATGTATGCGCGAAATGCCTTAAAAATGGCTTTAAAATGGATTTGGAGCATGGAGACGATTATCTCGGGATTGCAAGATAACCAAACAAAACTTTTAGTGGATTTCTACTTATTTTATTAAATATCATCTCCACCAAACAGGACAAGCTTGCATCTGTTAAAGTTTTGGAGAAAAATGTGTTCATTTCATGTATGCGCGAAATGCCTTAAAAATGGCTTTAAAATGGATTTGGAGCATGGAGACGATTATCTCGGGATTGCAAGATAACCAAACAAAACTTTTAGTGGATTTCTACTTATTTTATTAAATATCATCTCCACCAAACAGGACAAGCTTGCATCTGTTATAGTTTTGGAGAAAAATGTGTTCATTTCATGTATGCGCGAAATGCCTTAAAAATGGCTTTAAAATGGATTTGGAGCATGGAGACGATTATCTCGGGATTGCAAGATAACCAAACAAAACTTTTAGTGGATTTCTACTTATTTTATTAAATATCATCTCCACCAAACAGGACAAGCTTGCATCTGTTATAGTTTTGGAGAAAAATGTGTTCATTTCATGTATGCGCGAAATGCCTTAAAAATGGCTTTAAAATGGATTTGGAGCATGGAGACGATTATCTCGGGATTGCAAGATAACCAAACAAAACTTTTAGTGGATTTCTACTTATTTTATTAAATATCATCTCCACCAAACAGGACAAGCTTGCATCTGTTATAGTTTTGGAGAAAAATGTGTTCATTTCATGTATGCGCGAAATGCCTTAAAAATGGCTTTAAAATGGATTTGGAGCATGGAGACGATTATCTCGGGATTGCAAGATAACCAAACAAAACTTTTAGTGGATTTCTACTTATTTTATTAAATATCATCTCCACCAAACAGGACAAGCTTGCATCTGTTATAGTTTTGGAGAAAAATGTGTTCATTTCATGTATGCGCGAAATGCCTTAAAAATGGCTTTAAAATGGATTTGGAGCATGGAGACGATTATCTCGGGATTGCAATATAACCAAACAAAACTTTTAGTGGATTTCTACTTATTTTATTAAATATCATCTCCACCAAACAGGACAAGCTTGCATCTGTTATAGTTTTGGAGAAAAATGTGTTCATTTCATGTATGCGCGAAATGCCTTAAAAATGGCTTTAAAATGGATTTGGAGCATGGAGACGATTATCTCGGGATTGCAAGATAACCAAACAAAACTTTTAGTGGATTTCTACTTATTTTATTAAATATCATCTCCACCAAACAGGACAAGCTTGCATCTGTTAAAGTTTTGGAGAAAAATGTGTTCATTTCATGTATGCGCGAAATGCCTTAAAAATGGCTTTAAAATGGATTTGGAGCATGGAGACGATTATCTCGGGATTGCAAGATAACCAAACAAAACTTTTAGTGGATTTCTACTTATTTTATTAAATATCATCTCCACCAAACAGGACAAGCTTGCATCTGTTATAGTTTTGGAGAAAAATGTGTTCATTTCATGTATGCGCGAAATGCCTTAAAAATGGCTTTAAAATGGATTTGGAGCATGGAGACGATTATCTCGGGATTGCAAGATAACCAAACAAAACTTTTAGTGGATTTCTACTTATTTTATTAAATATCATCTCCACCAAACAGGACAAGCTTGCATCTGTTATAGTTTTGGAGAAAAATGTGTTCATTTCATGTATGCGCGAAATGCCTTAAAAATGGCTTTAAAATGGATTTGGAGCATGGAGACGATTATCTCGGGATTGCAAGATAACCAAACAAAACTTTTAGTGGATTTCTACTTATTTTATTAAATATCATCTCCACCAAACAGGACAAGCTTGCATCTGTTAACGTTTTGGAGAAAAATGTGTTCATTTCATGTATGCGCGAAATGCCTTAAAAATGGCTTTAAAATGGATTTGGAGCATGGAGACGATTATCTCGGGATTGCAAGATAACCAAACAAAACTTTTAGTGGATTTCTACTTATTTTATTAAATATCATCTCCACCAAACAGGACAAGCTTGCATCTGTTATAGTTTTGGAGAAAAATGTGTTCATTTCATGTATGCGCGAAATGCCTTAAAAATGGCTTTAAAATGGATTTGGAGCATGGAGACGATTATCTCGGGATTGCAAGATAACCAAACAAAACTTTTAGTGGATTTCTACTTATTTTATTAAATATCATCTCCACCAAACAGGACAAGCTTGCATGTGTTATAGTTTTGGAGAAAAATGTGTTCATTTCATGTATGCGCAAAATGCCTTTGAAATGGCTTTAAAATGGACTTGGAGCATGGAGACGATTATCTCGGGATTGCAAGATAACCAAACAAAACTTTTAGTGGATTTCTACTTATTTTATTAAATATCATCTCCACCAAACAGGACAAGCTTGCATCTGTTATAGTTTTGGAGAAAAATGTGTTCATTTCATGTATGCGCGAAATGCCTTAAAAATGGCTTTAAAATGGATTTGGAGCATGGAGACGATTATCTCGTGATTGCAAGATAACCAAACAAAACTTTTAGTGGATTTCTACTTATTTTATTAAATATCATCTACACCAAACAGGACAAGCTTGCATCTGTTATAGTTTTGGAGAAAAATGTGTTCATTTCATGTATGCGCGAAATGCCTTAAAAATGGCTTTAAAATGGATTTGGAGCATGGAGACGATTATCTCGGGATTGCAAGATAACCAAACAAAACTTTTAGTGGATTTCTACTTATTTTATTAAATATCATCTCCACCAAACAGGACAAGCTTGCATCTGTTATAGTTTTGGAGAAAAATGTGTTCATTTCATGTATGCGCGAAATGCCTTAAAAATGGCTTTAAAATGGATTTGGAGCATGGAGACGATTATCTCGGGATTGCAAGATAACCAAACAAAACTTTTAGTGGATTTCTACTTATTTTATTAAATATCATCTCCACCAAACAGGACAAGCTTGCATCTGTTATAGTTTTGGAGAAAAATGTGTTCATTTCATGTATGCGCGAAATGCCTTAAAAATGGCTTTAAAATGGATTTGGAGCATGGAGACGATTATCTCGGGATTGCAAGATAACCAAACAAAACTTTTAGTGGATTTCTACTTATTTTATTAAATATCATCTCCACCAAACAGGACAAGCTTGCATCTGTTATAGTTTTGGAGAAAAATGTGTTCATTTCATGTATGCGCGAAATGCCTTAAAAATGGCTTTAAAATGGATTTGGAGCATGGAGACGATTATCTCGGGATTGCAAGATAACCAAACAAAACTTTTAGTGGATTTCTACTTATTTTATTAAATATCATCTCCACCAAACAGGACAAGCTTGCATCTGTTATAGTTTTGGAGAAAAATGTGTTCATTTCATGTATGCGCGAAATGCCTTAAAAATGGCTTTAAAATGGATTTGGAGCATGGAGACGATTATCTCGGGATTGCAATATAACCAAACAAAACTTTTAGTGGATTTCTACTTATTTTATTAAATATCATCTCCACCAAACAGGACAAGCTTGCATCTGTTATAGTTTTGGAGAAAAATGTGTTCATTTCATGTATGCGCGAAATGCCTTAAAAATGGCTTTAAAATGGATTTGGAGCATGGAGACGATTATCTCGGGATTGCAAGATAACCAAACAAAACTTTTAGTGGATTTCTACTTATTTTATTAAATATCATCTCCACCAAACAGGACAAGCTTGCATCTGTTATAGTTTTGGAGAAAAATGTGTTCATTTCATGTATGCGCGAAATGCCTTAAAAATGGCTTTAAAATGGATTTGGAGCATGGAGACGATTATCTCGGGATTGCAAGATAACCAAACAAAACTTTTAGTGGATTTCTACTTATTTTATTAAATATCATCTCCACCAAACAGGACAAGCTTGCATGTGTTATAGTTTTGGAGAAAAATGTGTTCATTTCATGTATGCGCAAAATGCCTTTGAAATGGCTTTAAAATGGATTTGGAGCATGGAGACGATTATCTCGGGATTGCAAGATAACCAAACAAAACTTTTATTGGATTTCTACTTATTTTATTAAATATCATCTCCACCAAACAGGACAAGCTTGCATCTGTTATAGTTTTGGAGAAAAATGTGTTCATTTCATGTATGCGCGAAATGCCTTAAAAATGGCTTTAAAATGGATTTGGAGCATGGAGACGATTATCTCGGGATTGCAAGATAACCAAACAAAACTTTTAGTGGATTTCTACTTATTTTATTAAATATCATCTCCACCAAACAGGACAAGCTTGCATCTGTTATAGTTTTGGAGAAAAATGTGTTCATTTCATGTATGCGCGAAATGCCTTAAAAATGGCTTTAAAATGGATTTGGAGCATGGAGACGATTATCTCGGGATTGCAAGATAACCAAACAAAACTTTTAGTGGATTTCTACTTATTTTATTAAATATCATCTCCACCAAACAGGACAAGCTTGCATGTGTTATAGTTTTGGAGAAAAATGTGTTAATTTCATGTATGCGCAAAATGCCTTTGAAATGGCTTTAAAATGGATTTGGAGCATGGAGACGATTATCTCGGGATTGCAAGATAACCAAACAAAACTTTTAGTGGATTTCTACTTATTTTATTAAATATCATCTCCACCAAACAGGACAAGCTTGCATCTGTTATAGTTTTGGAGAAAAATGTGTTCATTTCATGTATGCGCGAAATGCCTTAAAAATGGCTTTAAAATGGATTTGGAGCATGGAGACGATTATCTCGGGATTGCAAGATAACCAAACAAAACTTTTAGTGGATTTCTACTTATTTTATTAAATATCATCTCCACCAAACAGGACAAGCTTGCATCTGTTATAGTTTTGGAGAAAAATGTGTTCATTTCATGTATGCGCGAAATGCCTTAAAAATGGCTTTAAAATGGATTTGGAGCATGGAGACGATTATCTCGGGATTGCAAGATAACCAAACAAAACTTTTAGTGGATTTCTACTTATTTTATTAAATATCATCTCCACCAAACAGGACAAGCTTGCATCTGTTATAGTTTTGGAGAAAAATGTGTTCATTTCATGTATGCGCGAAATGCCTTAAAAATGGCTTTAAAATGGATTTGGAGCATGGAGACGATTATCTCGGGATTGCAAGATAACCAAACAAAACTTTTAGTGGATTTCTACTTATTTTATTAAATATCATCTCCACCAAACAGGACAAGCTTGCATCTGTTAGAGTTTTGGAGAAAAATGTGTTCATTTCATGTATGCGCGAAATGCCTTAAAAATGGCTTTAAAATGGATTTGGAGCATGGAGACGATTATCTCGGGATTGCAAGATAACCAAACAAAACTTTTAGTGGATTTCTACTTATTTTATTAAATATCATCTCCACCAAACAGGACAAGCTTGCATCTGTTATAGTTTTGGAGAAAAATGTGTTCATTTCATGTATGCGCGAAATGCCTTAAAAATGGCTTTAAAATGGATTTGGAGCATGGAGACGATTATCTCGGGATTGCAAGATAACCAAACAAAACTTTTAGTGGATTTCTACTTATTTTATTAAATATCATCTCCACCAAACAGGACAAGCTTGCATGTGTTATAGTTTTGGAGAAAAATGTGTTCATTTCATGTATGCGCGAAATGCCTTAAAAATGGCTTTAAAATGGATTTGGAGCATGGAGACGATTATCTCGGGATTGCAAGATAACCAAACAAAACTTTTAGTGGATTTCTACTTATTTTATTAAATATCATCTCCACCAAACAGGACAAGCTTGCATCTGTTATAGTTTTGGAGAAAAATGTGTTCATTTCATGTATGCGCGAAATGCCTTAAAAATGGCTTTAAAATGGATTTGGAGCTTGGAGACGATTATCTCGGGATTGCAATATAACCAAACAAAACTTTTAGTGGATTTCTACTTATTTTATTAAATATCATCTCCACCAAACAGGACAAGCTTGCATCTGTTATAGTTTTGGAGAAAAATGTGTTCATTTCATGTATGCGCAAAATGCCTTAAAAATGGCTTTAAAATGGATTTGGAGCATGGAGACGATTATCTCGGGATTGCAAGATAACCAAACAAAACTTTTAGTGGATTTCTACTTATTTTATTAAATATCATCTCCACCAAACAGGACAAGCTTGCATCTGTTATAGTTTTGGAGAAAAATGTGTTCATTTCATGTATGCGCGAAATGCCTTAAAAATGGCTTTAAAATGGATTTGGAGCATGGAGACGATTATCTCGGGATTGCAAGATAACCAAACAAAACTTTTAGTGGATTTCTACTTATTTTATTAAATATCATCTCCACCAAACAGGACAAGCTTGCATCTGTTATAGTTTTGGAGAAAAATGTGTTCATTTCATGTATGCGCGAAATGCCTTAAAAATGGCTTTAAAATGGATTTGGAGCATGGAGACGATTATCTCGGGATTGCAAGATAACCAAACAAAACTTTTAGTGGATTTCTACTTATTTTATTAAATATCATCTCCACCAAACAGGACAAGCTTGCATCTGTTATAGTTTTGGAGAAAAATGTGTTCATTTCATGTATGCGCGAAATGCCTTAAAAATGGCTTTAAAATGGATTTGGAGCATGGAGACGATTATCTCGGGATTGCAAGATAACCAAACAAAACGTTTAGTGGATTTCTACTTATTTTATTAAATATCATCTCCACCAAACAGGACAAGCTTGCATCTGTTATAGTTTTGGAAAAAAATGTGTTCATTTCATGTATGCGCGAAATGCCTTAAAAATGGCTTTAAAATGGATTTGGAGCATGGAGACGATTATCTCGGGATTGCAAGATAACCAAACAAAACTTTTAGTGGATTTCTACTTATTTTATTAAATATCATCTCCACCAAACAGGACAAGCTTGCATCTGTTATAGTTTTGGAGAAAAATGTGTTCATTTCATGTATGCGCGAAATGCCTTAAAAATGGCTTTAAAATGGATTTGGAGCATGGAGACGATTATCTCGGGATTGCAAGATAACCAAACAAAACTTTTAGTGGATTTCTACTTATTTTATTAAATATCATCTCCACCAAACAGGACAAGCTTGCATGTGTTATAGTTTTGGAGAAAAATGTGTTAATTTCATGTATGCGCAAAATGCCTTTGAAATGGCTTTAAAATGGATTTGGAGCATGGAGACGATTATCTCGGGATTGCAAGATAACCAAACAAAACTTTTAGTGGATTTCTACTTATTTTATTAAATATCATCTCCACCAAACAGGACAAGCTTGCATCTGTTATAGTTTTGGAGAAAAATGTGTTCATTTCATGTATGCGCGAAATGCCTTAAAAATGGCTTTAAAATGGATTTGGAGCATGGAGACGATTATCTCGGGATTGCAAGATAACCAAACAAAACTTTTAGTGGATTTCTACTTATATTATTAAATATCATCTCCACCAAACAGGACAAGCTTGCATCTGTTATAGTTTTGGAGAAAAATGTGTTCATTTCATGTATGCGCGAAATGCCTTAAAAATGGCTTTAAAATGGATTTGGAGCATGGAGACGATTATCTCGGGATTGCAAGATAACCAAACAAAACTTTTAGTGGATTTCTACTTATTTTATTAAATATCATCTCCACCAAACAGGACAAGCTTGCATCTGTTATAGTTTTGGAGAAAAATGTGTTCATTTCATGTATGCGCGAAATGCCTTAAAAATGGCTTTAAAATGGATTTGGAACATGGAGACGATTATCTCGGGATTGCAAGATAACCAAACAAAACTTTTAGTGGATTTCTACTTATTTTATTAAATATCATCTCCACCAAACAGGACAAGCTTGCATCTGTTATAGTTTTGGAGAAAAATGTGTTCATTTCATGTATGCGCGAAATGCCTTAAAAATGGCTTTAAAATGGATTTGGAGCATGGAGACGATTATCTCGGGATTGCAATATAACTAGTGATGAGCGAGTACTAAAAAGCTCGGGTGCTCGAAGCTCGGGCCGAGCCTCCCAAGATACTCGTGTACTCGGCCCGAGCAACGAGCCCAATGTTATCCTATGGGAGACCCGAGTATTTTTGTGAAATGACCTCCCGGCAGCATGGAGAAACCCTAAAAATGTCACAAAAGTCTCAGAAGAGTGCTCAAATGACATGGCAACAGCATGGGGAAGACCCCTTGAAGCATTTATCACTCAAAAGTCACAGCTGTGAACAATTTTGTCCGCGTTTTACGCCATTTTTACGGACTCACCAGAAAACCTTCCAAAATGACCCCAAAATGATTTTTCATGGCGGAAATGTTAAGGGCACATACCCAATAGTGAGATAGAGCTGGTGTATGTTACTTTTTGAGATCAATACATGAAAGATTTTACGTGAAAACATTGTGTGGCACTCCGATGTCCCTGAGAAGAGACGTACATGAAGGCCTCTTGAGTCTAATGTGCCCATTTTGAGGAAGTGAGTCTTTGTAGTATTTTCCTTTGCCAGGGCAGTCCTAAATTGTGAGGTTCACCAATGCCCCTGCATACAGACGTGCATGAGGGCCTCAAAACATTAAGTGTCCATTGTCAGGAAGTGGGTGTATTATAGTATAGCCCTTAGGCAGGGCAGCCAAAAATTGGGAGGCTCCACATTGTCCCTGGGTAGAGACGTGCATAAGGGCCTCAAAACATTAAGTGTCCATTTTAAGGAAGTGGGTGTATTTCAGTATAGCCCTTAGGCAGGGCAGCCAAAAATTGGGAGGCTCCACATTGTCCCTGGGTAGAGACGTGCATGATGGCCTTTAAACCTGAAGTGCCCATTGTAAGGAAGTGGGTCTATTTCAGTATAGCCCTTTGCCAGGGCAGCCAAAAATTGGGAGGCTCCACATTGTCCCTGGGTAGAGACGTGCATGAGGGCCTCAAAACATTAAGTGTCCATTGTCAGGAAGTGGGTGTATTATAGTATAGCCCTTAGGCAGGGCAGCCAAAAATTGGGAGGCTCCACATTGTCCCTGGGTAGAGACGTGCATGATGGCCTTTAAACCTGAAGTGCCCATTGTAAGGAAGTGGGTCTATTTCAGTATAGCCCTTTGCCAGGGCAGCCAAAAATTGGGAGGCTCCACATTGTCCCTGGGTAGAGACGTGCATGATGGCCTTTAAACCTGAAGTGCCCATTGTAAGGAAGTGGGTCTATTTCAGTATAGCCCTTTGCCAGGGCAGCCAAAAATTGGGAGGCTCCACATTGTCCCTGGGTAGAGACGTGCATGAGGGCCTCAAAACATTAAGTGTCCATTGTCAGGAAGTGGGTGTATTATAGTATAGCCCTTAGGCAGGGCAGCCAAAAATTGGGAGGCTCCACATTGTCCCTGGGTAGAGACGTGCATGATGGCCTTTAAACCTGAAGTGCCCATTGTAAGGAAGTGGGTCTATTTCAGTATAGCCCTTTGCCAGGGCAGCCAAAAATTGGGAGGCTCCACATTGTCCCTGGGTAGAGACGTGCATGAGGGCCTCAAAACATTAAGTGTCCATTGTCAGGAAGTGGGTGTATTATAGTATAGCCCTTAGGCAGGGCAGCCAAAAATTGGGAGGCTCCACATTGTCCCTGGGTAGAGACGTGCATGAGGGCCTCAAAACATTAAGTGTCCATTTTAAGGAAGTGGGTGTATTTCAGTATAGCCCTTAGGCAGGGCAGCCAAAAATTGGGAGGCTCCACATTGTCCCTGGGTAGAGACGTGCATGATGGCCTTTAAACCTGAAGTGCCCATTGTAAGGAAGTGGGTCTATTTCAGTATAGCCCTTTGCCAGGGCAGCCAAAAATTGGGAGGCTCCACATTGTCCCTGGGTAGAGACGTGCATGATGGCCTTTAAACCTGAAGTGCCCATTGTAAGGAAGTGGGTCTATTTCAGTATAGCCCTTTGCCAGGGCAGCCAAAAATTGGGAGGCTCCACATTGTCCCTGGGTAGAGACGTGCATGAGGGCCTCAAAACATTAAGTGTCCATTGTCAGGAAGTGGGTGTATTATAGTATAGCCCTTAGGCAGGGCAGCCAAAAATTGGGAGGCTCCACATTGTCCCTGGGTAGAGACGTGCATGATGGCCTTTAAACCTGAAGTGCCCATTGTAAGGAAGTGGGTCTATTTCAGTATAGCCCTTTGCCAGGGCAGCCAAAAATTGGGAGGCTCCACATTGTCCCTGGGTAGAGACGTGCATGAGGGCCTCAAAACATTAAGTGTCCATTGTCAGGAAGTGGGTGTATTATAGTATAGCCCTTAGGCAGGGCAGCCAAAAATTGGGAGGCTCCACATTGTCCCTGGGTAGAGACGTGCATGATGGCCTTTAAACCTGAAGTGCCCATTGTAAGGAAGTGGGTCTATTTCAGTATAGCCCTTTGCCAGGGCAGCCAAAAATTGGGAGGCTCCACATTGTCCCTGGGTAGAGACGTGCATGAGGGCCTCAAAACATTAAGTGTCCATTTTAAGGAAGTGGGTGTATTTCAGTATAGCCCTTAGGCAGGGCAGCCAAAAATTGGGAGGCTACACGTTGTCCCTGGGTAGAGACGTGCATGAGGGCCTCAAAACATTGTTCCCATTGCAAAGGAGCGGGTCTCCTGTCGTTGTAATGTCCATTCTGCAAAGAATGGGCGAAAAAATTTACCACTGGGGGTATACCTGAAACAAAGACCTAACTATTGTAACGGTCATCATGATGGCGCATGAGGAGAAGGAGGAGCAGTCCAGCGATTATCCAAAGTCGAGAAGTGTACCCATGGGTGAGTGGAGGTACATGGCAAACTTTAAATTCCGCTCTCATTTGCTGGTGGTGTGGTGAAGTCTGGCCCAATCCAACCCTTGTTCATCTTTATCAGAGTCAGCCTGTCAGCATTTTCAGTTGACAGGCGGGTGCGTTTATCTGTAATGATTCCACCTGCGGCACTAAAAACACGCTCTGACAAAACGCTAGCAGCAGGGCAGGCCAGGACTTCCAAGGCGTAGAGAGCCAATTCATGCCACGTGTCCAGCTTGGATACCCAATAATTGTAAGGCACAGAGGAATGTCGGAGTACAGTTGTTCGATCTGCAAGGTACTCCTTCAGCATCTGGGCAAACTTAGGATTTCTTGTGGCACTACCCCGCACCTCAGGGGCTGTGGTACGTGAGGGGCTGAGAAAACTGTCCCACATCTTAAAGACTGTTCCCCTACCTCTGGCGGATTGGACTTGTGCCTCTCTCGGCTGTACGCCTCGGTTGTCCACTGATTCCTGACCTATGCCGCTAGCGTTTTGTGAGGGGAATGCTTTGCCTACTTCCGTGAGTATGGCCTTCCGAAACTGCTGCATTTTGGTTGACCTCTCATCCACGGGAATAAGAGACAAAAAGTTCTCCTTGTAGCGTGGGTCTAACAGTGTTACCAACCAGTAATGATTGTCGGCCAAGATGTTCTTAACGCGAGGGTCACGAGACAGGCAGCTTACCATAAAGTCAGCCATGTGCGCCAGACTCTTAACAGCCAGGACTTCAGTAGCCTGACCAACAAGATGACTGAACATGCTGTCCTCCTCCTCCTCCTCCTCCTCCTCCTCCTCATCTACCCTGTCCTCTGGCCAGCCACGCTGAATCGAGGATATGACTGGTGTGCATGTCATATCCTCAATTTGGCCGGAGAGTTGCTCCATGTCTTCATCCTCCTCCTCGTCATAGTCCTCCACTGCACGTTGTGATGAGACGAGGCTGGGCTGTGTGTTATCACCCACACCCACTACTGTTTCTTGCTGCAACTCATCGCGCTCCGCCTGCAATGCATCATGTTTGTTTTTCAAAAGGGACCGTTTTAGAAGGCAGAGTAGCGGTATGGTGACGCTAATAATGGCGTCATCACCACTCACCATCTTGGTGGAGTCCTCAAAGTTTTGGAGGATGGTACATAGGTCTGACATCCATCTCCACTCCTCAGGTGTTATGTGTGGAGTTTGACCCATTTCCCGACGGCTTAGGTGATGCAGGTACTCAACAACTGCCCTCTTCTGCTCACATATCCTGACCAACATGTGCAGAGTTGAATTCCAACGCGTGGGGACATCACACACCAGTCTGTGAGCCGGAAGATGCAAACGGCGCTGAAAGCCGGCAAGGCCGGCTGAAGCAGTAGGTGACTTTCGAAAATGTGCAGACAGGCGGCGAACTTTTACCAGCAGATCAGACAGCTCTGGGTATGACTTTATAAACCGCTGAACCACGAGGTTGAGCACATGGGCCACGCATGGAACATGTGTCAGCTGGCCTCGCCTCAAAGCCGCCACCAGGTTCCGGCCATTGTCACAAACGACCTTTCCTGGCTTTAGGTTCAGAGGTGTGAGCCAGTGATCTGCCTGCTGTTTCAGAGCTGTCCACAGCTCTTCTGCATTGTGGGGTTTGTCACCTATGCAGATTAGCTTCAGCACAGCCTGTTGCCGCTTCGCCGAGGCAGTGCTGCAGTGCTTCCAGCTTGTGACTGGTGTGGAGGGCACAGTGGATGAGGATGCGCAGGAGGAGGAGGAGGCTGAAGAGCATGACATTCCGGAGCTGTAGAGTGTGGGTGAAACACTGACTGAGGTAGGGCCTGCAAACCTTGGTGTGGGAAGGACGTGTTCCGTCCCTCGCTCAGACTGGGTCCCAGCTTCCACAATATTAACCCAGTGTGCCGTCAACGAGATGTAGCGGCCTTGCCCACAAGCACTTGTCCACGTGTCTGTGGTTAGGTGGACTTTGGGTGAAACAGCGTTGTTCAGGGCACGTGTGATGTTTTGTGACACGTGGTTATGCAACGCGGGGACGGCACACCGGGAGAAATAGTGGCGGCTGGGGACCGAGTAACGTGGGACAGCTGCCGCCATCAGGTCACGGAATGCTTCTGTCTCCACCAGCCTAAAAGGCAACATTTCCAGCGCAAGCAGTCGCGAAATGTTAGCATTTAGAACTGTGGCATGTGGGGTGTTGGCAGTGTATTTGCGCCTGCGTTCAAAGGTTTGCTGAATGGATAACTGAACGCTGCGCTGGGACAAGGACGTGCTTGATGATGGTGTTCTTTCTGCGTAGGCAACTGCAGGTGCAGGAGTGGAGGAGGCTTGTTCGCAGGCAGCATGGACAGAGGATTGGCTCGCATGCACAACCAGCGAAGACGTAGCAGTGACATCAGCAAGCACTGCTCCTCGACTCTGTTGTACTTCCCACAAAGTCGGGTGCTTGGCTGACATGTGCCTGATCATGCTGGTGGTGGTCAGGCTGCTAGTTTTGGTACCCCTGCTGATGCTGGCACGGCAGGTGTTGCAAATGGCCTTTTTTGAATCATCTGGATCCAACTTAAAAAACTGCCAGACTCGTGAAGACCTAACATTTGTACAGGCACCTTGTGTCGTCGTGTTGTTACGGGGAACGGTTGCCTGACTTCTGCCTGGGACCACCACCCTGCTTCTTACTGCCTGTTGTGATGCTACGCCTCCCTCCCCCTGTGCACTGCTGTCCTCGCTCTGCATATCCTCCTGCCAGGTTGGGTCAGTTACTGGATCATCCACCACGTCGTCTTCCTCTTCCGCACCCTGCTCCTCCTCCTGACTTGCTGACAATTGTGTCTCATCATCGTCCACCACTTGTTGAGACACGTTGCCAACTTCGTGAGAACGTGGCTGCTCAAATATTTGGCTATCTGTACAGACGATCTCCTCATGACCCACTTCAATATGAGCTGGCGAGAGGCCAGAATGTGTGAATGGAAACGTGAACAGCTCTTCCGAGTGTCCAAGTGTGGGATCATTAATGTCCGAGGAGGACGTGTACTCAGCCTGGTGGTAGGAAGGAGGATCAGGTTCAGAAATGTGCGGTGCAGTATCACGGCTACTGACACTTGACCGTGTGGAAGACAGAGTGTTTGTGGTGGTGCCAATCTGACTGGAAGCATTATCCGCTATCCAACTAACAACCTGTTGACACTGGTCTTGGTTCAAGAGCGGTGTACTGCTGCGGTCCCCAAGAATTTGGGACAGGACGTGCGAGCGACTAGATGTGGCCCTTTGTTGTGGCGAAATTAGAGCTTGCCCACGACCTCGGCCTCTGCCTGCACCACCATCACGTCCACTTCCTTGTTCCTTGCCAATGCCCTTGCGCATTTTGCAATGCTGTGCACTGCTGACGTGTATATTCACTACTTGTGCGTTATATCAAAGTTTCTGGAAATTGCACACCAGTGCACCTGTACGCTGCCACCAACAGGCACACACGTGCGGTTTTAAAAACCAAGCACGGACGCAATAATAACCTAACACAGGTTTTAGGAGCAAAAATTAAGAACTCTGACACTATCAGCCACTGCTGACTGACGTGTATATTCACTACTTGTGCGTTATATCAAAGTTTCTGGAAATTGCACACCAGTGCACCTGTACGCTGCCACCAACAGGCACACACGTGCGGTTTTAAAAACCAAGCACGGACGCAATAATAACCTAACACAGGTTTTAGGAGCAAAAATTAAGAACTCTGACACTATCAGCCACTGCTGACTGACGTGTATTATACACTACACTTGTGCGTTATATAATAGTTTGGTAAACGCACACCAGTGCACCTGTACGCTGCCACCAACAGGCACACACGTGCGGTTTTAAAAACCAAGCACGGACGCAATAATAACCTAACACAGGTTTTAGGAGCAAAAATTAAGAACTCTGACACTATCAGCCACTGCTGACTGACGTGTATATTCACTACTTGTGCGTTATATCAAAGTTTCTGGAAATTGCACACCAGTGCACCTGTACGCTGCCACCAACAGGCACACACGTGCGGTTTTAAAAACCAAGCACGGACGCAATAATAACCTAACACAGGTTTTAGGAGCAAAAATTAAGAACTCTGACACTATCAGCCACTGCTGACTGACGTGTATTATACACTACACTTGTGCGTTATATAATAGTTTGGTAAACGCACACCAGTGCACCTGTACGCTGCCACCAACAGGCACACACGTGCGGTTTTAAAAACCAAGCACGGACGCAATAATAACCTAACACAGGTTTTAGGAGCAAAAATTAAGAACTCTGACACTATCAGCCACTGCTGACTGACGTGTATTATACACTACACTTGTGCGTTATATAATAGTTTGGTAAACGCACACCAGTGCACCTGTACGCTGCCACCAACAGGCACACACGTGCGGTTTTAAAAACCAAGCACGGACGCAATAATAACCTAACACAGGTTTTAGGAGCAAAAATTAAGAACTCTGACACTATCAGCCACTGCTGACTGACGTGTATTATACACTACACTTGTGCGTTATATAATAGTTTGGTAAACGCACACCAGTGCACCTGTACGCTGCCACCAACAGGCACACACGTGCGGTTTTAAAAACCAAGCACGGACGCAATAATAACCTAACACAGGTTTTAGGAGCAAAAATTAAGAACTCTGACACTATCAGCCACTGCTGACTGACGTGTATTATACACTACACTTGTGCGTTATATAATAGTTTGGTAAACGCACACCAGTGCACCTGTACGCTGCCACCAACAGGCACACACGTGCGGTTTTAAAAACCAAGCACGGACGCAATAATAACCTAACACAGGTTTTAGGAGCAAAAATTAAGAACTCTGACACTATCAGCCACTGCTGACTGACGTGTATTATACACTACACTTGTGCGTTATATAATAGTTTGGTAAACGCACACCAGTGCACCTGTACGCTGCCACCAACAGGCACACACGTGCGGTTTTAAAAACCAAGCACGGACGCAATAATAACCTACTAACAGGTTTTTTTGGGGAGCGACAATTACAGTACAGACAAGTCAGACACTATCTGGACTGTTTTACACTGTGTACACCAGCCCCAGATATGAAGGCTGGTATACGGTCACCACTACCCTGCCTGCCTGCCTGCCTGTATACTGCTACAATAGTCCTGACAAGGACTCTTTTGGTCACTAGCCTGTATTCAGACCTGGCTATACCCTGCCTGTATATAGCAACAATAGTCCTGAGAAGGACTCTGCTACTGTACTCCGACCTGGCTATACCCTGCCTGCCTGTATACAACTAGAATAGTCCTGAGAAGGACTTTTGGTCACACTGTTTGCAGCCCTGCAACTGAAAAAGCTATAAAGGGCCGCAAAGCTTTCCCTGAATCAGCGACACTCTCCCTACACTCACTGTCAGAATAGCTGTGAGCAGAGCACAGCGCGCCGGCCGATATAAAGGCTCGGTGACGCTGTGCAGGCCGGCCAATCACTGCAATTCCACAACTAACAGGGCTGTGGCATTGCAGTGGTCTGCCAGCCAATCCCTGCATGAGGGCTGGCTCTCAAAAGAGCGCCAACATGCAGAAATGAAGACCACGAGTAAAGCACGAGTATCGCGAGATTACTCGGTCCCCGCCGAGCAGCCCGAGTACAGTGATACTCGTGCGAGTACCGAGTAGTGACAAGCATGCTCGCTCATCACTAAATATAACCAAACAAAACTTTTAGTGGATTTCTACTTATTTTATTAAATATCATCTCCACCAAACAGGACAAGCTTGCATCTGTTATAGTTTTGGAGAAAAATGTGTTCATTTCATGTATGCGCAAAATGCCTTAAAAATGGCTTTAAAATGGATTTGGAGCATGGAGACGATTATCTCGGGATTGCAAGATAACCAAACAAAACTTTTAGTGGATTTCTACTTATTTTATTAAATATCATCTCCACCAAACAGGACAAGCTTGCATCTGTTATAGTTTTGGAGAAAAATGTGTTCATTTCATGTATGCGCGAAATGCCTTAAAAATGGCTTTAAAATGGATTTGGAGCATGGAGACGATTATCTCGGGATTGCAAGATAACCAAACAAAACTTTTAGTGGATTTCTACTTATTTTATTAAATATCATCTCCACCAAACAGGACAAGCTTGCATCTGTTATAGTTTTGGAGAAAAATGTGTTCATTTCATGTATGCGCGAAATGCCTTAAAAATGGCTTTAAAATGGATTTGGAGCATGGAGACGATTATCTCGGGATTGCAAGATAACCAAACAAAACTTTTAGTGGATTTCTACTTATTTTATTAAATATCATCTCCACCAAACAGGACAAGCTTGCATCTGTTATAGTTTTGGAGAAAAATGTGTTCATTTCATGTATGCGCGAAATGCCTTAAAAATGGCTTTAAAATGGATTTGGAGCATGGAGACGATTATCTCGGGATTGCAAGATAACCAAACAAAACGTTTAGTGGATTTCTACTTATTTTATTAAATATCATCTCCACCAAACAGGACAAGCTTGCATCTGTTATAGTTTTGGAAAAAAATGTGTTCATTTCATGTATGCGCGAAATGCCTTAAAAATGGCTTTAAAATGGATTTGGAGCATGGAGACGATTATCTCGGGATTGCAAGATAACCAAACAAAACTTTTAGTGGATTTCTACTTATTTTATTAAATATCATCTTCACCAAACAGGACAAGCTTGCATCTGTTATAGTTTTGGAGAAAAATGTGTTCATTTCATGTATGCGCGAAATGCCTTAAAAATGGCTTTAAAATGGATTTGGAGCATGGAGACGATTATCTCGGGATTGCAAGATAACCAAACAAAACTTTTAGTGGATTTCTACTTATTTTATTAAATATCATCTCCACCAAACAGGACAAGCTTGCATGTGTTATAGTTTTGGAGAAAAATGTGTTAATTTCATGTATGCGCAAAATGCCTTTGAAATGGCTTTAAAATGGATTTGGAGCATGGAGACGATTATCTCGGGATTGCAAGATAACCAAACAAAACTTTTAGTGGATTTCTACTTATTTTATTAAATATCATCTCCACCAAACAGGACAAGCTTGCATCTGTTATAGTTTTGGAGAAAAATGTGTTCATTTCATGTATGCGCGAAATGCCTTAAAAATGGCTTTAAAATGGATTTGGAGCATGGAGACGATTATCTCGGGATTGCAAGATAACCAAACAAAACTTTTAGTGGATTTCTACTTATTTTATTAAATATCATCTCCACCAAACAGGACAAGCTTGCATCTGTTATAGTTTTGGAGAAAAATGTGTTCATTTCATGTATGCGCGAAATGCCTTAAAAATGGCTTTAAAATGGATTTGGAGCATGGAGACGATTATCTCGGGATTGCAAGATAACCAAACAAAACTTTTAGTGGATTTCTACTTATTTTATTAAATATCATCTCCACCAAACAGGACAAGCTTGCATCTGTGATAGTTTTGGAGAAAAATGTGTTCATTTCATGTATGCGCGAAATGCCTTAAAAATGGCTTTAAAATGGATTTGGAGCATGGAGACGATTATCTCGGGTTTGCAAGATAACCAAACAAAACTTTTAGTGGATTTCTACTTATTTTATTAAATATCATCTCCACCAAACAGGACAAGCTTGCATCTGTTATAGTTTTGGAGAAAAATGTGTTCATTTCATGTATGCGCGAAATGCCTTAAAAATGGCTTTAAAATGGATTTGGAGCATGGAGACGATTATCTCGGGATTGCAATATAACCAAACAAAACTTTTAGTGGATTTCTACTTATTTTATTAAATATCATCTCCACCAAACAGGACAAGCTTGCATCTGTTATAGTTTTGGAGAAAAATGTGTTCATTTCATGTATGCGCGAAATGCCTTAAAAATGGCTTTAAAATGGATTTGGAGCATGGAGACGATTATCTCGGGATTGCAAGATAACCAAACAAAACTTTTAGTAAATTTCTACTTATTTTATTAAATATCATCTCCACCAAACAGGACAAGCTTGCATCTGTTATAGTTTTGGAGAAAAATGTGTTCATTTCATGTATGCGCGAAATGCCTTAAAAATGGCTTTAAAATGGATTTGGAGCATGGAGACGATTATCTCGGGATTGCAATATAACCAAACAAAACTTTTAGTGGATTTCTACTTATTTTATTAAATATCATCTCCACCAAACAGGACAAGCTTGCATCTGTTATAGTTTTGGAGAAAAATGTGTTCATTTCATGTATGCGCGAAATGCCTTAAAAATGGCTTTAAAATGGATTTGGAGCATGGAGACGATTATCTCGGGATTGCAAGATAACCAAACAAAACTTTTAGTGGATTTCTACTTATTTTATTAAATATCATCTCCACCAAACAGGACAAGCTTGCATCTGTTATAGTTTTGGAGAAAAATGTGTTCATTTCATGTATGCGCGGAATGCCTTAAAAATGGCTTTAAAATGGATTTGGAGCATGGAGACGATTATCTCAGGATTGCAAGATAACCAAACAAAACTTTTAGTGGATTTCTACTTATTTTATTAAATATCATCTCCACCAAACAGGACAAGCTTGGATCTGTTATAGTTTTGGAGAAAAATGTGTTCATTTCATGTATGCGCGAAATGCCTTAAAAATGGCTTTAAAATGGATTTGGAGCATGGAGACGATTATCTCGGGATTGCAAGATAACCAAACAAAACTTTTAGTGGATTTCTACTTATTTTATTAAATATCATCTCCACCAAACAGGACAAGCTTGCATCTGTTATTGTTTTGGAGAAAAATGTGTTCATTTCATGTATGCGCGAAATGCCTTAAAAATGGCTTTAAAATGGATTTGGAGCATGGAGACGATTATCTCGGGATTGCAAGATAACCAAACAAAACTTTTAGTGGATTTCTACTTATTTTATTAAATATCATCTCCACCAAACAGGACAAGCTTGCATCTGTTATAGTTTTGGAGAAAAATGTGTTCATTTCATGTATGCGCGAAATGCCTTAAAAATGGCTTTAAAATGGATTTGGAGCATGGAGACGATTATCTCGGGATTGCAAGATAACCAAACAAAACTTTTAGTAAATTTCTACTTATTTTATTAAATATCATCTCCACCAAACAGGACAAGCTTGCATGTGTTATAGTTTTGGAGAAAAATGTGTTCATTTCATGTATGCGCAAAATGCCTTAAAAATGGCTTTAAAATGGATTTGGAGCATGGAGACGATTATCTCAGGATGGCAATATAAACAAACGAAACTTTTAGTAGATTTCTACTTATTTTATTAAATATTATCTCCACCAAACAGGACAAGCTTGCATCTGTTATAGTTTTGGAGAAAAATGTGTTCATTTCATGTATGCGCGAAATGCCTTAAAAATGGCTTTAAAATGGATTTGGAGCATGGAGACGATTATCTCGGGATTGCAAGATAACCAAACAAAACTTTTAGTGGATTTCTACTTATTTTATTAAATATCATCTCCACCAAACAGGACAAGCTTGCATCTGTTATAGTTTTGGAGAAAAATGTGTTCATTTCATGTATGCGCGAAATGCCTTAAAAATGGCTTTAAAATGGATTTGGAGCATGGAGACGATTATCTCGGGATTGCAAGATAACCAAACAAAACTTTTAGTGGATTTCTACTTATTTTATTAAATATCATCTCCACCAAACAGGACAAGCTTGCATCTGTTATAGTTTTGGAGAAAAATGTGTTCATTTCATGTATGCGCGAAATGCCTTAAAAATGGCTTTAAAATGGATTTGGAGCATGGAGACGATTATCTCGGGATTGCAATATAACCAAACAAAACTTTTAGTGGATTTCTACTTATTTTATTAAATATCATCTCCACCAAACAGGACAAGCTTGCATCTGTTATAGTTTTGGAGAAAAATGTGTTCATTTCATGTATGCGCGAAATGCCTTAAAAATGGCTTTAAAATGGATTTGGAGCATGGAGACGATTATCTCGGGATTGCAAGATAACCAAACAAAACTTTTAGTGGATTTCTACTTATTTTATTAAATATCATCTCCACCAAACAGGACAAGCTTGCATCTGTTATAGTTTTGGAGAAAAATGTGTTCATTTCATGTATGCGCGAAATGCCTTAAAAATGGCTTTAAAATGGATTTGGAGCATGGAGACGATTATCTCGGGATTGCAAGATAACCAAACAAAACTTTAAGTGGATTTCTACTTATTTTATTAAATATCATCTCCACCAAACAGGACAAGCTTGCATCTGTTATAGTTTTGGAGAAAAATGTGTTCATTTCATGTATGCGCAAAATGCCTTAAAAATGGCTTTAAAATGGATTTGGAGCATGGAGACGATTATCTCGGAATTGCAAGATAACCAAACAAAACTTTTAGTGGATTTGTACTTATTTTATTAAATATCATCTCCACCAAACAGGACAAGCTTGCATCTGTTATAGTTTTGGAGAAAAATGTGTTCATTTCATGTATGCGCAAAATGCCTTAAAAATGGCTTTAAAATGGATTTGGAGCATGGAGACGATTATCTCAGGATGGCAATATAAACAAACGAAACTTTTAGTAGATTTCTACTTATTTTATTAAATATTATCTCCACCAAACAGGACAAGCTTGCATCTGTTATAGTTTTGGAGAAAAATGTGTTAATTTCATGTATGCGCGAAATGCCTTAAAAATGGCTTTAAAATGGATTTGGAGCATGGAGACGATTATCTCGGGATTGCAAGATAACCAAACAAAACTTTTAGTGGATTTCTACTTATTTTATTAAATATCATCTCCACCAAACAGGACAAGCTTGCATCTGTTATAGTTTTGGAGAAAAATGTGTTCATTTCATGTATGCGCGAAATGCCTTAAAAATGGCTTTAAAATGGATTTGGAGCATGGAGACGATTATCTCGGGATTGCAAGATAACCAAACAAAACTTTTAGTGGATTTCTACTTATTTTATTAAATATCATCTCCACCAAACAGGACAAGCTTGCATCTGTTATAGTTTTGGAGAAAAATGTGTTCATTTCATGTATGCGCGAAATGCCTTAAAAATGGCTTTAAAATGGATTTGGAGCATGGAGACGATTATCTCGGGATTGCAAGATAACCAAACAAAACTTTTAGTGGATTTCTACTTATTTTATTAAATATCATCTCCACCAAACAGGACAAGCTTGCATCTGTTAAAGTTTTGGAGAAAAATGTGTTCATTTCATGTATGCGCGAAATGCCTTAAAAATGGCTTTAAAATGGATTTGGAGCATGGAGACGATTATCTCGGGATTGCAAGATAACCAAACAAAACTTTTAGTGGATTTCTACTTATTTTATTAAATATCATCTCCACCAAACAGGACAAGCTTGCATCTGTTATAGTTTTGGAGAAAAATGTGTTCATTTCATGTATGCGCGAAATGCCTTAAAAATGGCTTTAAAATGGATTTGGAGCATGGAGACGATTATCTCGGGATTGCAAGATAACCAAACAAAACTTTTAGTGGATTTCTACTTATTTTATTAAATATCATCTCCACCAAACAGGACAAGCTTGCATCTGTTATAGTTTTGGAGAAAAATGTGTTCATTTCATGTATGCGCGAAATGCCTTAAAAATGGCTTTAAAATGGATTTGGAGCATGGAGACGATTATCTCGGGATTGCAATATAACCAAACAAAACTTTTAGTGGATTTCTACTTATTTTATTAAATATCATCTCCACCAAACAGGACAAGCTTGCATCTGTTATAGTTTTGGAGAAAAATGTGTTCATTTCATGTATGCGCGAAATGCCTTAAAAATGGCTTTAAAATGGATTTGGAGCATGGAGACGATTATCTCAGGATGGCAATATAAACAAACGAAACTTTTAGTAGATTTCTACTTATTTTATTAAATATTATCTCCACCAAACAGGACAAGCTTGCATCTGTTATAGTTTTGGAGAAAAATGTGTTAATTTCATGTATGCGCGAAATGCCTTAAAAATGGCTTTAAAATGGATTTGGAGCATGGAGACGATTATCTCGGGATTGCAAGATAACCAAACAAAACTTTTAGTGGATTTCTACTTATTTTATTAAATATCATCTCCACCAAACAGGACAAGCTTGCATCTGTTAAAGTTTTGGAGAAAAATGTGTTCATTTCATGTATGCGCGAAATGCCTTAAAAATGGCTTTAAAATGGATTTGGAGCATGGAGACGATTATCTCGGGATTGCAAGATAACCAAACAAAACTTTTAGTGGATTTCTACTTATTTTATTAAATATCATCTCCACCAAACAGGACAAGCTTGCATCTGTTATAGTTTTGGAGAAAAATGTGTTCATTTCATGTATGCGCGAAATGCCTTAAAAATGGCTTTAAAATGGATTTGGAGCATGGAGACGATTATCTCGGGATTGCAAGATAACCAAACAAAACTTTTAGTGGATTTCTACTTATTTTATGAAATATCATCTCCACCAAACAGGACAAGCTTGCATCTGTTATAGTTTTGGAGAAAAATGTGTTCATTTCATGTATGCGCGAAATGCCTTAAAAATGGCTTTAAAATGGATTTGGAGCATGGAGACGATTATCTCGGGATTGCAAGATAACCAAACAAAACTTTTAGTGGATTTCTACTTATTTTATTAAATATCATCTCCACCAAACAGGACAAGCTTGCATCTGTTATAGTTTTGGAGAAAAATGTGTTCATTTCATGTATGCGCGAAATGCCTTAAAAATGGCTTTAAAATGGATTTGGAGCATGGAGACGATTATCTCAGGATTGCAAGATAACCAAACAAAACTTTTAGTGGATTTCTACTTATTTTATTAAATATCATCTCCACCAAACAGGACAAGCTTGCATGTGTTATAGTTTTGGAGAAAAATGTGTTCATTTCATGTATGCGCAAAATGCCTTAAAAATGGCTTTAAAATGGAATTGGAGCATGGAGACGATTATCTCGGGATTGCAAGATAACCAAACAAAACTTTTAGTGGATTTCTACTTATTTTATTAAATATCATCTCCACCAAACAGGACAAGCTTGCATCTGTTATAGTTTTGGAGAAAAATGTGTTCATTTCATGTATGCGCGAAATGCCTTAAAAATGGCTTTAAAATGGATTTGGAGCATGGAGACGATTATCTCGGGATTGCAAGATAACCAAACAAAACTTTTAGTGGATTTCTACTTATTTTATTAAATATCATCTCCACCAAACAGGACAAGCTTGCATCTGTTATAGTTTTGGAGAAAAATGTGTTCATTTCATGTATGCGCGAAATGCCTTAAAAATGGCTTTAAAATGGATTTGGAGCATGGAGACGATTATCTCGGGATTGCAAGATAACCAAACAAAACTTTTAGTGGATTTCTACTTATTTTATTAAATATCATCTCCACCAAACAGGACAAGCTTCCATCTGTTAAAGTTTTGGAGAAAAATGTGTTCATTTCATGTATGCGCGAAATGCCTTAAAAATGGCTTTAAAATGGATTTGGAGCATGGAGACGATTATCTCGGGATTGCAAGATAACCAAACAAAACTTTTAGTGGATTTCTACTTATTTTATTAAATATCATCTCCACCAAACAGGACAAGCTTGCATCTGTTATAGTTTTGGAGAAAAATGTGTTCATTTCATGTATGCGCGAAATGCCTTAAAAATGGCTTTAAAATGGATTTGGAGCATGGAGACGATTATCTCGGGATTGCAAGATAACCAAACAAAACTTTTAGTGGATTTCTACTTATTTTATTAAATATCATCTCCACCAAACAGGACAAGCTTGCATCTGTTATAGTTTTGGAGAAAAATGTGTTCATTTCATGTATGCGCGAAATGCCTTAAAAATGGCTTTAAAATGGATTTGGAGCATGGAGACGATTATCTCGGGATTGCAAGATAACCAAACAAAACTTTTAGTGGATTTCTACTTATTTTATTAAATATCATCTCCACCAAACAGGACAAGCTTGCATCTGTTATAGTTTTGGAGAAAAATGTGTTCATTTCATGTATGCGCGAAATGCCTTAAAAATGGCTTTAAAATGGATTTGGAGCATGGAGACGATTATCTCGGGATTGCAAGATAACCAAACAAAACTTTTAGTGGATTTCTACTTATTTTATTAAATATCATCTCCACCAAACAGGACAAGCTTGCATCTGTTATAGTTTTGGAGAAAAATGTGTTCATTTCATGTATGCGCGAAATGCCTTAAAAATGGCTTTAAAATGGATTTGGAGCATGGAGACGATTATCTCGGGATTGCAAGATAACCAAACAAAACTTTTAGTGGATTTCTACTTATTTTATTAAATATCATCTCCACCAAACAGGACAAGCTTGCATGTGTTATAGTTTTGGAGAAAAATGTGTTCATTTCATGTATGCGCGAAATGCCTTAAAAATGGCTTTAAAATGGATTTGGAGCATGGAGACGATTATCTCGGGATTGCAAGATAACCAAACAAAACTTTTAGTGGATTTCTACTTATTTTATTAAATATCATCTCCACCAAACAGGACAAGCTTGCATCTGTTATAGTTTTGGAGAAAAATGTGTTCATTTCATGTATGCGCGAAATGCCTTAAAAATGGCTTTAAAATGGATTTGGAGCATGGAGACGATTATCTCGGGATTGCAAGATAACCAAACAAAACTTTTAGTGGATTTCTACTTATTTTATTAAATATCATCTCCACCAAACAGGACAAGCTTGCATCTGTTATAGTTTTGGAGAAAAATGTGTTCATTTCATGTATGCGCGAAATGCCTTAAAAATGGCTTTAAAATGGATTTGGAGCATGGAGACGATTATCTCAGGATGGCAATATAAACAAACGAAACTTTTAGTAGATTTCTACTTATTTTATTAAATATTATCTCCACCAAACAGGACAAGCTTGCATCTGTTATAGTTTTGGAGAAAAATGTGTTCATTTCATGTATGCGCGAAATGCCTTATAAATGGCTTTAAAATGGATTTGGAGCATGGAGACGATTATCTCGGGATTGCAAGATAACCAAACAAAACTTTTAGTGGATTTCTACTTATTTTATTAAATATCATCTCCACCAAACAGGACAAGCTTGCATCTGTTATAGTTTTGGAGAAAAATGTGTTCATTTCATGTATGCGCGAAATGCCTTAAAAATGGCTTTAAAATGGATTTGGAGCATGGAGACGATTATCTCGGGATTGCAAGATAACCAAACAAAACTTTTAGTGGATTTCTACTTATTTTATTAAATATCATCTCCACCAAACAGGACAAGCTTCCATCTGTTAAAGTTTTGGAGAAAAATGTGTTCATTTCATGTATGCGCGAAATGCCTTAAAAATGGCTTTAAAATGGATTTGGAGCATGGAGACGATTATCTCGGGATTGCAAGATAACCAAACAAAACTTTTAGTGGATTTCTACTTATTTTATTAAATATCATCTCCACCAAACAGGACAAGCTTGCATCTGTTATAGTTTTGGAGAAAAATGTGTTCATTTCATGTATGCGCGAAATGCCTTAAAAATGGCTTTAAAATGGATTTGGAGCATGGAGACGATTATCTCGGGATTGCAAGATAACCAAACAAAACTTTTAGTGGATTTCTACTTATTTTATTAAATATCATCTCCACCAAACAGGACAAGCTTGCATCTGTTATAGTTTTGGAGAAAAATGTGTTCATTTCATGTATGCGCGAAATGCCTTAAAAATGGCTTTAAAATGGATTTGGAGCATGGAGACGATTATCTCGGGATTGCAAGATAACCAAACAAAACTTTTAGTGGATTTCTACTTATTTTATTAAATATCATCTCCACCAAACAGGACAAGCTTGCATCTGTTATAGTTTTGGAGAAAAATGTGTTCATTTCATGTATGCGCGAAATGCCTTAAAAATGGCTTTAAAATGGATTTGGAGCATGGAGACGATTATCTCGGGATTGCAAGATAACCAAACAAAACTTTTAGTGGATTTCTACTTATTTTATTAAATATCATCTCCACCAAACAGGACAAGCTTGCATCTGTTATAGTTTTGGAGAAAAATGTGTTCATTTCATGTATGCGCGAAATGCCTTAAAAATGGCTTTAAAATGGATTTGGAGCATGGAGACGATTATCTCGGGATTGCAAGATAACCAAACAAAACTTTTAGTGGATTTCTACTTATTTTATTAAATATCATCTCCACCAAACAGGACAAGCTTGCATGTGTTATAGTTTTGGAGAAAAATGTGTTCATTTCATGTATGCGCGAAATGCCTTAAAAATGGCTTTAAAATGGATTTGGAGCATGGAGACGATTATCTCGGGATTGCAAGATAACCAAACAAAACTTTTAGTGGATTTCTACTTATTTTATTAAATATCATCTCCACCAAACAGGACAAGCTTGCATCTGTTATAGTTTTGGAGAAAAATGTGTTCATTTCATGTATGCGCGAAATGCCTTAAAAATGGCTTTAAAATGGATTTGGAGCATGGAGACGATTATCTCGGGATTGCAATATAACCAAACAAAACTTTTAGTGGATTTCTACTTATTTTATTAAATATCATCTCCACCAAACAGGACAAGCTTGCATCTGTTATAGTTTTGGAGAAAAATGTGTTCATTTCATGTATGCGCGAAATGCCTTAAAAATGGCTTTAAAATGGATTTGGAGCATGGAGACGATTATCTCGGGATTGCAAGATAACCAAACAAAACTTTTAGTGGATTTCTACTTATTTTATTAAATATCATCTCCACCAAACAGGACAAGCTTGCATCTGTTATAGTTTTGGAGAAAAATGTGTTCATTTCATGTATGCGCGAAATGCCTTAAAAATGGCTTTAAAATGGATTTGGAGCATGGAGACGATTATCTCGGGATTGCAAGATAACCAAACAAAACTTTTAGTGGATTTCTACTTATTTTATTAAATATCATCTCCACCAAACAGGACAAGCTTGCATCTGTTATAGTTTTGGAGAAAAATGTGTTCATTTCATGTATGCGCGAAATGCATTAAAAATGGCTTTAAAATGGATTTGGAGCATGGAGACGATTATCTCGGGATTGCAAGATAACCAAACAAAACTTTTAGTGGATTTCTACTTATTTTATTAAATATCATCTCCACCAAACAGGACAAGCTTGCATGTGTTATAGTTTTGGAGAAAAATGTGTTCATTTCATGTATGCGCAAAATGCCTTTGAAATGGCTTTAAAATGGATTTGGAGCATGGAGACGATTATCTCAGGATGGCAATATAAACAAACGAAGCTTTTAGTAGATTTCTACTTATTTTATTAAATATTATCTCCACCAAACAGGACAAGCTTGCATCTGTTATAGTTTTGGAGAAAAATGTGTTCATTTCATGTATGCGCGAAATGCCTTAAAAATGGCTTTAAAATGGATTTGGAGCATGGAGACGATTATCTCGGGATTGCAAGATAACCAAACAAAACTTTTAGTGGATTTCTACTTATTTTATTAAATATCATCTCCACCAAACAGGACAAGCTTGCATCTGTTATAGTTTTGGAGAAAAATGTGTTCATTTCATGTATGCGCGAAATGCCTTAAAAATGGCTTTAAAATGGATTTGGAGCATGGAGACGATTATCTCGGGATTGCAAGATAACCAAACAAAACTTTTAGTGGATTTCTACTTATTTTATTAAATATCATCTCCACCAAACAGGACAAGCTTGCATCTGTTATAGTTTTGGAGAAAAATGTGTTCATTTCATGTATGCGCGAAATGCCTTAAAAATGGCTTTAAAATGGATTTGGAGCATGGAGACGATTATCTCGGGATTGCAAGATAACCAAACAAAACTTTTAGTGGATTTCTACTTATTTTATTAAATATCATCTCCACCAAACAGGACAAGCTTGCATCTGTTATAGTTTTGGAGAAAAATGTGTTCATTTCATGTATGCGCGAAATGCCTTAAAAATGGCTTTAAAATGGATTTGGAGCATGGAGACGATTATCTCGGGATTGCAAGATAACCAAACAAAACTTTTAGTGGATTTCTACTTATTTTATTAAATATCATCTCCACCAAACAGGACAAGCTTGCATCTGTTATAGTTTTGGAGAAAAATGTGTTCATTTCATGTATGCGCGAAATGCCTTAAAAATGGCTTTAAAATGGATTTGGAGCATGGAGACGATTATCTCGGGATTGCAAGATAACCAAACAAAACTTTTAGTGGATTTCTACTTATTTTATTAAATATCATCTCCACCAAACAGGACAAGCTTGCATCTGTTATAGTTTTGGAGAAAAATGTGTTCATTTCATGTATGCGCGAAATGCCTTAAAAATGGCTTTAAAATGGATTTGGAGCATGGAGACGATTATCTCGGGATTGCAAGATAACCAAACAAAACTTTTAGTGGATTTCTACTTATTTTATTAAATATCATCTCCACCAAACAGGACAAGCTTGCATGTGTTATAGTTTTGGAGAAAAATGTGTTAATTTCATGTATGCGCAAAATGCCTTTGAAATGGCTTTAAAATGGATTTGGAGCATGGAGACGATTATCTCGGGATTGCAAGATAACCAAACAAAACTTTTAGTGGATTTCTACTTATTTTATTAAATATCATCTCCACCAAACAGGACAAGCTTGCATCTGTTATAGTTTTGGAGAAAAATGTGTTCATTTCATGTATGCGCGAAATGCCTTAAAAATGGCTTTAAAATGGATTTGGAGCATGGAGACGATTATCTCGGGATTGCAAGATAACCAAACAAAACTTTTAGTGGATTTCTACTTATTTTATTAAATATCATCTCCACCAAACAGGACAAGCTTGCATCTGTTATAGTTTTGGAGAAAAATGTGTTCATTTCATGTATGCGCGAAATGCCTTAAAAATGGCTTTAAAATGGATTTGGAGCATGGAGACGATTATCTCGGGATTGCAAGATAACCAAACAAAACTTTTAGTGGATTTCTACTTATTTTATTAAATATCATCTCCACCAAACAGGACAAGCTTGCATGTGTTATAGTTTTGGAGAAAAATGTGTTCATTTCATGTATGCGCAAAATGCCTTTGAAATGGCTTTAAAATGGATTTGGAGCATGGAGACGATTATCTCAGGATGGCAATATAAACAAACGAAACTTTTAGTAGATTTCTACTTATTTTATTAAATATTATCTCCACCAAACAGGACAAGCTTGCATCTGTTATAGTTTTGGAGAAAAATGTGTTCATTTCATGTATGCGCGAAATGCCTTAAAAATGGCTTTAAAATGGATTTGGTGCATGGAGACGATTATCTCGGGATTGCAAGATAACCAAACAAAACTTTTAGTGGATTTCTACTTATTTTATTAAATATCATCTCCACCAAACAGGACAAGCTTGCATCTGTTATAGTTTTGGAGAAAAATGTGTTCATTTCATGTATGCGCGAAATGCCTTAAAAATGGCTTTAAAATGGATTTGGAGCATGGAGACGATTATCTCGGGATTGCAATATAACCAAACAAAACTTTTAGTGGATTTCTACTTATTTTATTAAATATCATCTCCACCAAACAGGACAAGCTTGCATCTGTTATAGTTTTGGAGAAAAATGTGTTCATTTCATGTATGCGCGAAATGCCTTAAAAATGGCTTTAAAATGGATTTGGAGCATGGAGACGATTATCTCGGGATTGCAAGATAACCAAACAAAACTTTTAGTGGATTTCTACTTATTTTATTAAATATCATCTCCACCAAACAGGACAAGCTTGCATCTGTTATAGTTTTGGAGAAAAATGTGTTCATTTCATGTATGCGCGAAATGCCTTATAAATGGCTTTAAAATGGATTTGGAGCATGGAGACGATTATCTCAGGATGGCAATATAAACAAACGAAACTTTTAGTAGATTTCTACTTATTTGATTAAATATTATCTCCACCAAACAGGACAAGCTTGCATCTGTTATAGTTTTGGAGAAAAATGTGTTCATTTCATGTATGCGCGAAATGCCTTAAAAATGGCTTTAAAATGGATTTGGAGCATGGAGACGATTATCTCGCGATTGCAAGATAACCAAACAAAACTTTTAGTGGATTTCTACTTATTTTATTAAATATCATCTCCACCAAACAGGACAAGCTTGCATCTGTTATAGTTTTGGAGAAAAATGTGTTCATTTCATGTATGCGCGAAATGCCTTAAAAATGGCTTTAAAATGGATTTGGAGCATGGAGACGATTATCTCGGGATTGCAAGATAACCAAACAAAACTTTTAGTGGATTTCTACTTATTTTATTAAATATCATCTCCACCAAACAGGACAAGCTTGCATCTGTTATAGTTTTGGAGAAAAATGTGTTCATTTCATGTATGCGCGAAATGCCTTAAAAATGGCTTTAAAATGGATTTGGAGCATGGAGACGATTATCTCGGGATTGCAATATAACCAAACAAAACTTTTAGTGGATTTCTACTTATTTTATTAAATATCATCTCCACCAAATAGGACAAGCTTGCATCTGTTATAGTTTTGGAGAAAAATGTGTTCATTTCATGTATGCGCGAAATGCCTTAAAAATGGCTTTAAAATGGATTTGGAGCATGGAGACGATTATCTCGGGATTGCAAGATAACCAAACAAAACTTTTAGTGGATTTCTACTTATTTTATTAAATATCATCTCCACCAAACAGGACAAGCTTGCATCTGTTATAGTTTTGGAGAAAAATGTGTTCATTTCATGTATGCGCGAAATGCCTTAAAAATGGCTTTAAAATGGATTTGGAGCATGGAGACGATTATCTCGGGATTGCAAGATAACCAAACAAAACTTTTAGTGGATTTCTACTTATTTTATTAAATATCATCTCCACCAAACAGGACAAGCTTGCATCTGTTATAGTTTTGGAGAAAAATGTGTTCATTTCATGTATGCGCGAAATGCCTTAAAAATGGCTTTAAAATGGATTTGGAGCATGGAGACGATTATCTCGGGATTGCAATATAACCAAACAAAACTTTTAGTGGATTTCTACTTATTTTATTAAATATCATCTCCACCAAACAGGACAAGCTTGCATCTGTTATAGTTTTGGAGAAAAATGTGTTCATTTCATGTATGCGCGAAATGCCTTAAAAATGGCTTTAAAATGGATTTGGAGCATGGAGACGATTATCTCGGGATTGCAAGATAACCAAACAAAACGTTTAGTGGATTTCTACTTATTTTATTAAATATCATCTCCACCAAACAGGACAAGCTTGCATCTGTTATAGTTTTGGAGAAAAATGTGTTCATTTCATGTATGCGCGAAATGCCTTAAAAATGGCTTTAAAATGGATTTGGAGCATGGAGACGATTATCTCGGGATTGCAAGATAACCAAACAAAACTTTTAGTGGATTTCTACTTATTTTATTAAATATCATCTCCACCAAACAGGACAAGCTTGCATCTGTTATAGTTTTGGAGAAAAATGTGTTCATTTCATGTATGCGCGAAATGCATTAAAAATGGCTTTAAAATGGATTTGGAGCATGGAGACGATTATCTCGGGATTGCAAGATAACCAAACAAAACTTTTAGTGGATTTCTACTTATTTTATTAAATATCATCTCCACCAAACAGGACAAGCTTGCATGTGTTATAGTTTTGGAGAAAAATGTGTTCATTTCATGTATGCGCAAAATGCCTTTGAAATGGCTTTAAAATGGATTTGGAGCATGGAGACGATTATCTCAGGATGGCAATATAAACAAACGAAACTTTTAGTAGATTTCTACTTATTTTATTAAATATTATCTCCACCAAACAGGACAAGCTTGCATCTGTTATAGTTTTGGAGAAAAATGTGTTCATTTCATGTATGCGCGAAATGCCTTAAAAATGGCTTTAAAATGGATTTGGAGCATGGAGACGATTATCTCGGGATTGCAAGATAACCAAACAAAACTTTTAGTGGATTTCTACTTATTTTATTAAATATCATCTCCACCAAACAGGACAAGCTTGCATCTGTTATAGTTTTGGAGAAAAATGTGTTCATTTCATGTATGCGCGAAATGCCTTAAAAATGGCTTTAAAATGGATTTGGAGCATGGAGATGATTATCTCGGGATTGCAAGATAACCAAACAAAACTTTTAGTGGATTTCTACTTATTTTATTAAATATCATCTCCACCAAACAGGACAAGCTTGCATCTGTTATAGTTTTGGAGAAAAATGTGTTCATTTCATGTATGCGCGAAATGCCTTAAAAATGGCTTTAAAATGGATTTGGAGCATGGAGACGATTATCTCGGGATTGCAAGATAACCAAACAAAACTTTTAGTGGATTTCTACTTATTTTATTAAATATCATCTCCACCAAACAGGACAAGCTTGCATCTGTTATAGTTTTGGAGAAAAATGTGTTCATTTCATGTATGCGCGAAATGCCTTAAAAATGGCTTTAAAATGGATTTGGAGCATGGAGACGATTATCTCGGGATTGCAATATAACCAAACAAAACTTTTAGTGGATTTCTACTTATTTTATTAAATATCATCTCCACCAAACAGGACAAGCTTGCATCTGTTATAGTTTTGGAGAAAAATGTGTTCATTTCATGTATGCGCGAAATGCCTTAAAAATGGCTTTAAAATGGATTTGGAGCATGGAGACGATTATCTCGGGATTGCAAGATAACCAAACAAAACTTTTAGTGGATTTCTACTTATTTTATTAAATATCATCTCCACCAAACAGGACAAGCTTGCATCTGTTATAGTTTTGGAGAAAAATGTGTTCATTTCATGTATGCGCGAAATGCCTTAAAAATGGCTTTAAAATGGATTTGGAGCATGGAGACGATTATCTCGGGATTGCAAGATAACCAAACAAAACTTTTAGTGGATTTCTACTTATTTTATTAAATATCATCTCCACCAAACAGGACAAGCTTGCATCTGTTATAGTTTTGGAGAAAAATGTGTTCATTTCATGTATGCGCGAAATGCATTAAAAATGGCTTTAAAATGGATTTGGAGCATGGAGACGATTATCTCGGGATTGCAAGATAACCAAACAAAACTTTTAGTGGATTTCTACTTATTTTATTAAATATCATCTCCACCAAACAGGACAAGCTTGCATGTGTTATAGTTTTGGAGAAAAATGTGTTCATTTCATGTATGCGCAAAATGCCTTTGAAATGGCTTTAAAATGGATTTGGAGCATGGAGACGATTATCTCAGGATGGCAATATAAACAAACGAAGCTTTTAGTAGATTTCTACTTATTTTATTAAATATTATCTCCACCAAACAGGACAAGCTTGCATCTGTTATAGTTTTGGAGAAAAATGTGTTCATTTCATGTATGCGCGAAATGCCTTAAAAATGGCTTTAAAATGGATTTGGAGCATGGAGACGATTATCTCGGGATTGCAAGATAACCAAACAAAACTTTTAGTGGATTTCTACTTATTTTATTAAATATCATCTCCACCAAACAGGACAAGCTTGCATCTGTTATAGTTTTGGAGAAAAATGTGTTCATTTCATGTATGCGCGAAATGCCTTAAAAATGGCTTTAAAATGGATTTGGAGCATGGAGACGATTATCTCGGGATTGCAAGATAACCAAACAAAACTTTTAGTGGATTTCTACTTATTTTATTAAATATCATCTCCACCAAACAGGACAAGCTTGCATCTGTTATAGTTTTGGAGAAAAATGTGTTCATTTCATGTATGCGCGAAATGCCTTAAAAATGGCTTTAAAATGGATTTGGAGCATGGAGACGATTATCTCGGGATTGCAAGATAACCAAACAAAACTTTTAGTGGATTTCTACTTATTTTATTAAATATCATCTCCACCAAACAGGACAAGCTTGCATCTGTTATAGTTTTGGAGAAAAATGTGTTCATTTCATGTATGCGCGAAATGCCTTAAAAATGGCTTTAAAATGGATTTGGAGCATGGAGACGATTATCTCGGGATTGCAAGATAACCAAACAAAACTTTTAGTGGATTTCTACTTATTTTATTAAATATCATCTCCACCAAACAGGACAAGCTTGCATCTGTTATAGTTTTGGAGAAAAATGTGTTCATTTCATGTATGCGCGAAATGCCTTAAAAATGGCTTTAAAATGGATTTGGAGCATGGAGACGATTATCTCGGGATTGCAAGATAACCAAACAAAACTTTTAGTGGATTTCTACTTATTTTATTAAATATCATCTCCACCAAACAGGACAAGCTTGCATCTGTTATAGTTTTGGAGAAAAATGTGTTCATTTCATGTATGCGCGAAATGCCTTAAAAATGGCTTTAAAATGGATTTGGAGCATGGAGACGATTATCTCGGGATTGCAAGATAACCAAACAAAACTTTTAGTGGATTTCTACTTATTTTATTAAATATCATCTCCACCAAACAGGACAAGCTTGCATGTGTTATAGTTTTGGAGAAAAATGTGTTAATTTCATGTATGCGCAAAATGCCTTTGAAATGGCTTTAAAATGGATTTGGAGCATGGAGACGATTATCTCGGGATTGCAAGATAACCAAACAAAACTTTTAGTGGATTTCTACTTATTTTATTAAATATCATCTCCACCAAACAGGACAAGCTTGCATCTGTTATAGTTTTGGAGAAAAATGTGTTCATTTCATGTATGCGCGAAATGCCTTAAAAATGGCTTTAAAATGGATTTGGAGCATGGAGACGATTATCTCGGGATTGCAAGATAACCAAACAAAACTTTTAGTGGATTTCTACTTATTTTATTAAATATCATCTCCACCAAACAGGACAAGCTTGCATCTGTTATAGTTTTGGAGAAAAATGTGTTCATTTCATGTATGCGCGAAATGCCTTAAAAATGGCTTTAAAATGGATTTGGAGCATGGAGACGATTATCTCGGGATTGCAAGATAACCAAACAAAACTTTTAGTGGATTTCTACTTATTTTATTAAATATCATCTCCACCAAACAGGACAAGCTTGCATGTGTTATAGTTTTGGAGAAAAATGTGTTCATTTCATGTATGCGCAAAATGCCTTTGAAATGGCTTTAAAATGGATTTGGAGCATGGAGACGATTATCTCAGGATGGCAATATAAACAAACGAAACTTTTAGTAGATTTCTACTTATTTTATTAAATATTATCTCCACCAAACAGGACAAGCTTGCATCTGTTATAGTTTTGGAGAAAAATGTGTTCATTTCATGTATGCGCGAAATGCCTTAAAAATGGCTTTAAAATGGATTTGGTGCATGGAGACGATTATCTCGGGATTGCAAGATAACCAAACAAAACTTTTAGTGGATTTCTACTTATTTTATTAAATATCATCTCCACCAAACAGGACAAGCTTGCATCTGTTATAGTTTTGGAGAAAAATGTGTTCATTTCATGTATGCGCGAAATGCCTTAAAAATGGCTTTAAAATGGATTTGGAGCATGGAGACGATTATCTCGGGATTGCAATATAACCAAACAAAACTTTTAGTGGATTTCTACTTCTTTTATTAAATATCATCTCCACCAAACAGGACAAGCTTGCATCTGTTATAGTTTTGGAGAAAAATGTGTTCATTTCATGTATGCGCGAAATGCCTTAAAAATGGCTTTAAAATGGATTTGGAGCATGGAGACGATTATCTCGGGATTGCAAGATAACCAAACAAAACTTTTAGTGGATTTCTACTTATTTTATTAAATATCATCTCCACCAAACAGGACAAGCTTGCATCTGTTATAGTTTTGGAGAAAAATGTGTTCATTTCATGTATGCGCGAAATGCCTTATAAATGGCTTTAAAATGGATTTGGAGCATGGAGACGATTATCTCAGGATGGCAATATAAACAAACGAAACTTTTAGTAGATTTCTACTTATTTGATTAAATATTATCTCCACCAAACAGGACAAGCTTGCATCTGTTATAGTTTTGGAGAAAAATGTGTTCATTTCATGTATGCGCGAAATGCCTTAAAAATGGCTTTAAAATGGATTTGGAGCATGGAGACGATTATCTCGCGATTGCAAGATAACCAAACAAAACTTTTAGTGGATTTCTACTTATTTTATTAAATATCATCTCCACCAAACAGGACAAGCTTGCATCTGTTATAGTTTTGGAGAAAAATGTGTTCATTTCATGTATGCGCGAAATGCCTTAAAAATGGCTTTAAAATGGATTTGGAGCATGGAGACGATTATCTCGGGATTGCAAGATAACCAAACAAAACTTTTAGTGGATTTCTACTTATTTTATTAAATATCATCTCCACCAAACAGGACAAGCTTGCATCTGTTATAGTTTTGGAGAAAAATGTGTTCATTTCATGTATGCGCGAAATGCCTTAAAAATGGCTTTAAAATGGATTTGGAGCATGGAGACGATTATCTCGGGATTGCAATATAACCAAACAAAACTTTTAGTGGATTTCTACTTATTTTATTAAATATCATCTCCACCAAATAGGACAAGCTTGCATCTGTTATAGTTTTGGAGAAAAATGTGTTCATTTCATGTATGCGCGAAATGCCTTAAAAATGGCTTTAAAATGGATTTGGAGCATGGAGACGATTATCTCGGGATTGCAAGATAACCAAACAAAACTTTTAGTGGATTTCTACTTATTTTATTAAATATCATCTCCACCAAACAGGACAAGCTTGCATCTGTTATAGTTTTGGAGAAAAATGTGTTCATTTCATGTATGCGCGAAATGCCTTAAAAATGGCTTTAAAATGGATTTGGAGCATGGAGACGATTATCTCGGGATTGCAAGATAACCAAACAAAACTTTTAGTGGATTTCTACTTATTTTATTAAATATCATCTCCACCAAACAGGACAAGCTTGCATCTGTTATAGTTTTGGAGAAAAATGTGTTCATTTCATGTATGCGCGAAATGCCTTAAAAATGGCTTTAAAATGGATTTGGAGCATGGAGACGATTATCTCGGGATTGCAATATAACCAAACAAAACTTTTAGTGGATTTCTACTTATTTTATTAAATATCATCTCCACCAAACAGGACAAGCTTGCATCTGTTATAGTTTTGGAGAAAAATGTGTTCATTTCATGTATGCGCGAAATGCCTTAAAAATGGCTTTAAAATGGATTTGGAGCATGGAGACGATTATCTCGGGATTGCAAGATAACCAAACAAAACTTTTAGTGGATTTCTACTTATTTTATTAAATATCATCTCCACCAAACAGGACAAGCTTGCATCTGTTATAGTTTTGGAGAAAAATGTGTTCATTTCATGTATGCGCGAAATGCCTTATAAATGGCTTTAAAATGGATTTGGAGCATGGAGACGATTATCTCAGGATGGCAATATAAACAAACGAAACTTTTAGTAGATTTCTACTTATTTGATTAAATATTATCTCCACCAAACAGGACAAGCTTGCATCTGTTATAGTTTTGGAGAAAAATGTGTTCATTTCATGTATGCGCGAAATGCCTTAAAAATGGCTTTAAAATGGATTTGGAGCATGGAGACGATTATCTCGCGATTGCAAGATAACCAAACAAAACTTTTAGTGGATTTCTACTTATTTTATTAAATATCATCTCCACCAAACAGGACAAGCTTGCATCTGTTATAGTTTTGGAGAAAAATGTGTTCATTTCATGTATGCGCGAAATGCCTTAAAAATGGCTTTAAAATGGATTTGGAGCATGGAGACGATTATCTCGGGATTGCAAGATAACCAAACAAAACTTTTAGTGGATTTCTACTTATTTTATTAAATATCATCTCCACCAAACAGGACAAGCTTGCATCTGTTATAGTTTTGGAGAAAAATGTGTTCATTTCATGTATGCGCGAAATGCCTTAAAAATGGCTTTAAAATGGATTTGGAGCATGGAGACGATTATCTCGGGATTGCAATATAACCAAACAAAACTTTTAGTGGATTTCTACTTATTTTATTAAATATCATCTCCACCAAATAGGACAAGCTTGCATCTGTTATAGTTTTGGAGAAAAATGTGTTCATTTCATGTATGCGCGAAATGCCTTAAAAATGGCTTTAAAATGGATTTGGAGCATGGAGACGATTATCTCGGGATTGCAAGATAACCAAACAAAACTTTTAGTGGATTTCTACTTATTTTATTAAATATCATCTCCACCAAACAGGACAAGCTTGCATCTGTTATAGTTTTGGAGAAAAATGTGTTCATTTCATGTATGCGCGAAATGCCTTAAAAATGGCTTTAAAATGGATTTGGAGCATGGAGACGATTATCTCGGGATTGCAAGATAACCAAACAAAACTTTTAGTGGATTTCTACTTATTTTATTAAATATCATCTCCACCAAACAGGACAAGCTTGCATCTGTTATAGTTTTGGAGAAAAATGTGTTCATTTCATGTATGCGCGAAATGCCTTAAAAATGGCTTTAAAATGGATTTGGAGCATGGAGACGATTATCTCGGGATTGCAATATAACCAAACAAAACTTTTAGTGGATTTCTACTTATTTTATTAAATATCATCTCCACCAAACAGGACAAGCTTGCATCTGTTATAGTTTTGGAGAAAAATGTGTTCATTTCATGTATGCGCGAAATGCCTTAAAAATGGCTTTAAAATGGATTTGGAGCATGGAGACGATTATCTCGGGATTGCAAGATAACCAAACAAAACGTTTAGTGGATTTCTACTTATTTTATTAAATATCATCTCCACCAAACAGGACAAGCTTGCATCTGTTATAGTTTTGGAGAAAAATGTGTTCATTTCATGTATGCGCGAAATGCCTTAAAAATGGCTTTAAAATGGATTTGGAGCATGGAGACGATTATCTCGGGATTGCAAGATAACCAAACAAAACTTTTAGTGGATTTCTACTTATTTTATTAAATATCATCTCCACCAAACAGGACAAGCTTGCATCTGTTATAGTTTTGGAGAAAAATGTGTTCATTTCATGTATGCGCGAAATGCATTAAAAATGGCTTTAAAATGGATTTGGAGCATGGAGACGATTATCTCGGGATTGCAAGATAACCAAACAAAACTTTTAGTGGATTTCTACTTATTTTATTAAATATCATCTCCACCAAACAGGACAAGCTTGCATGTGTTATAGTTTTGGAGAAAAATGTGTTCATTTCATGTATGCGCAAAATGCCTTTGAAATGGCTTTAAAATGGATTTGGAGCATGGAGACGATTATCTCAGGATGGCAATATAAACAAACGAAACTTTTAGTAGATTTCTACTTATTTTATTAAATATTATCTCCACCAAACAGGACAAGCTTGCATCTGTTATAGTTTTGGAGAAAAATGTGTTCATTTCATGTATGCGCGAAATGCCTTAAAAATGGCTTTAAAATGGATTTGGAGCATGGAGACGATTATCTCGGGATTGCAAGATAACCAAACAAAACTTTTAGTGGATTTCTACTTATTTTATTAAATATCATCTCCACCAAACAGGACAAGCTTGCATCTGTTATAGTTTTGGAGAAAAATGTGTTCATTTCATGTATGCGCGAAATGCCTTAAAAATGGCTTTAAAATGGATTTGGAGCATGGAGATGATTATCTCGGGATTGCAAGATAACCAAACAAAACTTTTAGTGGATTTCTACTTATTTTATTAAATATCATCTCCACCAAACAGGACAAGCTTGCATCTGTTATAGTTTTGGAGAAAAATGTGTTCATTTCATGTATGCGCGAAATGCCTTAAAAATGGCTTTAAAATGGATTTGGAGCATGGAGACGATTATCTCGGGATTGCAAGATAACCAAACAAAACTTTTAGTGGATTTCTACTTATTTTATTAAATATCATCTCCACCAAACAGGACAAGCTTGCATCTGTTATAGTTTTGGAGAAAAATGTGTTCATTTCATGTATGCGCGAAATGCCTTAAAAATGGCTTTAAAATGGATTTGGAGCATGGAGACGATTATCTCGGGATTGCAAGATAACCAAACAAAACTTTTAGTGGATTTCTACTTATTTTATTAAATATCATCTCCACCAAACAGGACAAGCTTGCATCTGTTATAGTTTTGGAGAAAAATGTGTTCATTTCATGTATGCGCGAAATGCCTTAAAAATGGCTTTAAAATGGATTTGGAGCATGGAGACGATTATCTCGGGATTGCAAGATAACCAAACAAAACGTTTAGTGGATTTCTACTTATTTTATTAAATATCATCTCCACCAAACAGGACAAGCTTGCATCTGTTATAGTTTTGGAGAAAAATGTGTTCATTTCATGTATGCGCGAAATGCCTTAAAAATGGCTTTAAAATGGATTTGGAGCATGGAGACGATTATCTCGGGATTGCAAGATAACCAAACAAAACTTTTAGTGGATTTCTACTTATTTTATTAAATATCATCTCCACCAAACAGGACAAGCTTGCATCTGTTATAGTTTTGGAGAAAAATGTGTTCATTTCATGTATGCGCGAAATGCCTTAAAAATGGCTTTAAAATGGATTTGGAGCATGGAGACGATTATCTCGGGATTGCAAGATAACCAAACAAAACTTTTAGTGGATTTCTACTTATTTTATTAAATATCATCTCCACCAAACAGGACAAGCTTGCATCTGTTATAGTTTTGGAGAAAAATGTGTTCATTTCATGTATGCGCGAAATGCCTTAAAAATGGCTTTAAAATGGATTTGGAGCATGGAGATGATTATCTCGGGATTGCAAGATAACCAAACAAAACTTTTAGTGGATTTCTACTTATTTTATTAAATATCATCTCCACCAAACAGGACAAGCTTGCATCTGTTATAGTTTTGGAGAAAAATGTGTTCATTTCATGTATGCGCGAAATGCCTTAAAAATGGCTTTAAAATGGATTTGGAGCATGGAGACGATTATCTCGGGATTGCAAGATAACCAAACAAAACTTTTAGTGGATTTCTACTTATTTTATTAAATATCATCTCCACCAAACAGGACAAGCTTGCATCTGTTATAGTTTTGGAGAAAAATGTGTTCATTTCATGTATGCGCGAAATGCCTTAAAAATGGCTTTAAAATGGATTTGGAGCATGGAGACGATTATCTCGGGATTGCAAGATAACCAAACAAAACTTTTAGTGGATTTCTACTTATTTTATTAAATATCATCTCCACCAAACAGGACAAGCTTGCATCTGTTATAGTTTTGGAGAAAAATGTGTTCATTTCATGTATGCGCGAAATGCCTTAAAAATGGCTTTAAAATGGATTTGGAGCATGGAGACGATTATCTCGGGATTGCAATATAACCAAACAAAACTTTTAGTGGATTTCTACTTATTTTATTAAATATCATCTCCACCAAACAGGACAAGCTTGCATCTGTTATAGTTTTGGAGAAAAATGTGTTCATTTCATGTATGCGCGAAATGCCTTAAAAATGGCTTTAAAATGGATTTGGAGCATGGAGACGATTATCTCGGGATTGCAAGATAACCAAACAAAACGTTTTGTGGATTTCTACTTATTTTATTAAATATCATCTCCACCAAACAGGACAAGCTTGCATCTGTTATAGTTTTGGAGAAAAATGTGTTCATTTCATGTATGCGCGAAATGCCTTAAAAATGGCTTTAAAATGGATTTGGAGCATGGAGACGATTATCTCGGGATTGCAAGATAACCAAACAAAACTTTTAGTGGATTTCTACTTATTTTATTAAATATCATCTCCACCAAACAGGACAAGCTTGCATCTGTTATAGTTTTGGAGAAAAATGTGTTCATTTCATGTATGCGCGAAATGCATTAAAAATGGCTTTAAAATGGATTTGGAGCATGGAGACGATTATCTCGGGATTGCAAGATAACCAAACAAAACTTTTAGTGGATTTCTACTTATTTTATTAAATATCATCTCCACCAAACAGGACAAGCTTGCATGTGTTATAGTTTTGGAGAAAAATGTGTTCATTTCATGTATGCGCAAAATGCCTTTGAAATGGCTTTAAAATGGATTTGGAGCATGGAGACGATTATCTCAGGATGGCAATATAAACAAACGAAACTTTTAGTAGATTTCTACTTATTTTATTAAATATTATCTCCACCAAACAGGACAAGCTTGCATCTGTTATAGTTTTGGAGAAAAATGTGTTCATTTCATGTATGCGCGAAATGCCTTAAAAATGGCTTTAAAATGGATTTGGAGCATGGAGACGATTATCTCGGGATTGCAAGATAACCAAACAAAACTTTTAGTGGATTTCTACTTATTTTATTAAATATCATCTCCACCAAACAGGACAAGCTTGCATCTGTTATAGTTTTGGAGAAAAATGTGTTCATTTCATGTATGCGCGAAATGCCTTAAAAATGGCTTTAAAATGGATTTGGAGCATGGAGATGATTATCTCGGGATTGCAAGATAACCAAACAAAACTTTTAGTGGATTTCTACTTATTTTATTAAATATCATCTCCACCAAACAGGACAAGCTTGCATCTGTTATAGTTTTGGAGAAAAATGTGTTCATTTCATGTATGCGCGAAATGCCTTAAAAATGGCTTTAAAATGGATTTGGAGCATGGAGAAGATTATCTCGGGATTGCAAGATAACCAAACAAAACTTTTAGTGGATTTCTACTTATTTTATTAAATATCATCTCCACCAAACAGGACAAGCTTGCATCTGTTATAGTTTTGGAGAAAAATGTGTTCATTTCATGTATGCGCGAAATGCCTTAAAAATGGCTTTAAAATGGATTTGGAGCATGGAGACGATTATCTCGGGATTGCAAGATAACCAAACAAAACTTTTAGTGGATTTCTACTTATTTTATTAAATATCATCTCCACCAAACAGGACAAGCTTGCATCTGTTATAGTTTTGGAGAAAAATGTGTTCATTTCATGTATGCGCGAAATGCCTTAAAAATGGCTTTAAAATGGATTTGGAGCATGGAGACGATTATCTCGGGATTGCAAGATAACCAAACAAAACGTTTAGTGGATTTCTACTTATTTTATTAAATATCATCTCCACCAAACAGGACAAGCTTGCATCTGTTATAGTTTTGGAGAAAAATGTGTTCATTTCATGTATGCGCGAAATGCCTTAAAAATGGCTTTAAAATGGATTTGGAGCATGGAGACGATTATCTCGGGATTGCAAGATAACCAAACAAAACTTTTAGTGGATTTCTACTTATTTTATTAAATATCATCTCCACCAAACAGGACAAGCTTGCATCTGTTATAGTTTTGGAGAAAAATGTGTTCATTTCATGTATGCGCGAAATGCCTTAAAAATGGCTTTAAAATGGATTTGGAGCATGGAGACGATTATCTCGGGATTGCAAGATAACCAAACAAAACTTTTAGTGGATTTCTACTTATTTTATTAAATATCATCTCCACCAAACAGGACAAGCTTGCATGTGTTATAGTTTTGGAGAAAAATGTGTTAATTTCATGTATGCGCGAAATGCCTTTGAAATGGCTTTAAAATGGATTTGGAGCATGGAGACGATTATCTCGGGATTGCAAGATAACCAAACAAAACTTTTAGTGGATTTCTACTTATTTTATTAAATATCATCTCCACCAAACAGGACAAGCTTGCATCTGTTATAGTTTTGGAGAAAAATGTGTTCATTTCATGTATGCGCGAAATGCCTTAAAAATGGCTTTAAAATGGATTTGGAGCATGGAGACGATTATCTCGGGATTGCAAGATAACCAAACAAAACTTTTAGTGGATTTCTACTTATTTTATTAAATATCATCTCCACCAAACAGGACAAGCTTGCATCTGTTATAGTTTTGGAGAAAAATGTGTTCATTTCATGTATGCGCGAAATGCCTTAAAAATGGCTTTAAAATGGATTTGGAGCATGGAGACGATTATCTCGGGATTGCAAGATAACCAAACAAAACTTTTAGTGGATTTCTACTTATTTTATTAAATATCATCTCCACCAAACAGGACAAGCTTGCATGTGTTATAGTTTTGGAGAAAAATGTGTTCATTTCATGTATGCGCAAAATGCCTTTGAAATGGCTTTAAAATGGATTTGGAGCATGGAGACGATTATCTCAGGATGGCAATATAAACAAACGAAACTTTTAGTAGATTTCTACTTATTTTATTAAATATTATCTCCACCAAACAGGACAAGCTTGCATCTGTTATAGTTTTGGAGAAAAATGTGTTCATTTCATGTATGCGCAAAATGCCTTAAAAATGGCTTTAAAATGGATTTGGTGCATGGAGACGATTATCTCGGGATTGCAAGATAACCAAACAAAACTTTTAGTGGATTTCTACTTATTTTATTAAATATCATCTCCACCAAACAGGACAAGCTTGCATCTGTTATAGTTTTGGAGAAAAATGTGTTCATTTCATGTATGCGCGAAATGCCTTAAAAATGGCTTTAAAATGGATTTGGAGCATGGAGACGATTATCTCGGGATTGCAATATAACCAAACAAAACTTTTAGTGGATTTCTACTTATTTTATTAAATATCATCTCCACCAAACAGGACAAGCTTGCATCTGTTATAGTTTTGGAGAAAAATGTGTTCATTTCATGTATGCGCGAAATGCCTTAAAAATGGCTTTAAAATGGATTTGGAGCATGGAGACGATTATCTCGGGATTGCAAGATAACCAAACAAAACTTTTAGTGGATTTCTACTTATTTTATTAAATATCATCTCCACCAAACAGGACAAGCTTGCATCTGTTATAGTTTTGGAGAAAAATGTGTTCATTTCATGTATGCGCGAAATGCCTTAAAAATGGCTTTAAAATGGATTTGGAGCATGGAGACGATTATCTCGGGATTGCAAGATAACCAAACAAAACTTTTAGTGGATTTCTACTTATTTTATTAAATATCATCTCCACCAAACAGGACAAGCTTGCATCTGTTATAGTTTTGGAGAAAAATGTGTTCATTTCATGTATGCGCGAAATGCCTTAAAAATGGCTTTAAAATGGATTTGGAGCATGGAGACGATTATCTCGGGATTGCAATATAACCAAACAAAACTTTTAGTGGATTTCTACTTATTTTATTAAATATCATCTCCACCAAACAGGACAAGCTTGCATCTGTTATAGTTTTGGAGAAAAATGTGTTCATTTCATGTATGCGCGAAATGCCTTAAAAATGGCTTTAAAATGGATTTGGAGCATGGAGACGATTATCTCGGGATTGCAAGATAACCAAACAAAACGTTTAGTGGATTTCTACTTATTTTATTAAATATCATCTCCACCAAACAGGACAAGCTTGCATCTGTTATAGTTTTGGAGAAAAATGTGTTCATTTCATGTATGCGCGAAATGCCTTAAAAATGGCTTTAAAATGGATTTGGAGCATGGAGACGATTATCTCGGGATTGCAAGATAACCAAACAAAACTTTTAGTGGATTTCTACTTATTTTATTAAATATCATCTCCACCAAACAGGACAAGCTTGCATCTGTTATAGTTTTGGAGAAAAATGTGTTCATTTCATGTATGCGCGAAATGCCTTAAAAATGGCTTTAAAATGGATTTGGAGCATGGAGATGATTATCTCGGGATTGCAAGATAACCAAACAAAACTTTTAGTGGATTTCTACTTATTTTATTAAATATCATCTCCACCAAACAGGACAAGCTTGCATCTGTTATAGTTTTGGAGAAAAATGTGTTCATTTCATGTATGCGCGAAATGCCTTAAAAATGGCTTTAAAATGGATTTGGAGCATGGAGACGATTATCTCGGGATTGCAAGATAACCAAACAAAACTTTTAGTGGATTTCTACTTATTTTATTAAATATCATCTCCACCAAACAGGACAAGCTTGCATCTGTTATAGTTTTGGAGAAAAATGTGTTCATTTCATGTATGCGCGAAATGCCTTAAAAATGGCTTTAAAATGGATTTGGAGCATGGAGACGATTATCTCGGGATTGCAAGATAACCAAACAAAACTTTTAGTGGATTTCTACTTATTTTATTAAATATCATCTCCACCAAACAGGACAAGCTTGCATGTGTTATAGTTTTGGAGAAAAATGTGTTAATTTCATGTATGCGCGAAATGCCTTTGAAATGGCTTTAAAATGGATTTGGAGCATGGAGACGATTATCTCGGGATTGCAAGATAACCAAACAAAACTTTTAGTGGATTTCTACTTATTTTATTAAATATCATCTCCACCAAACAGGACAAGCTTGCATCTGTTATAGTTTTGGAGAAAAATGTGTTCATTTCATGTATGCGCGAAATGCCTTAAAAATGGCTTTAAAATGGATTTGGAGCATGGAGACGATTATCTCGGGATTGCAAGATAACCAAACAAAACTTTTAGTGGATTTCTACTTATTTTATTAAATATCATCTCCACCAAACAGGACAAGCTTGCATCTGTTATAGTTTTGGAGAAAAATGTGTTCATTTCATGTATGCGCGAAATGCCTTAAAAATGGCTTTAAAATGGATTTGGAGCATGGAGACGATTATCTCGGGATTGCAAGATAACCAAACAAAACTTTTAGTGGATTTCTACTTATTTTATTAAATATCATCTCCACCAAACAGGACAAGCTTGCATGTTTTATAGTTTTGGAGAAAAATGTGTTCATTTCATGTATGCGCAAAATGCCTTTGAAATGGCTTTAAAATGGATTTGGAGCATGGAGACGATTATCTCAGGATGGCAATATAAACAAACGAAACTTTTAGTAGATTTCTACTTATTTTATTAAATATTATCTCCACCAAACAGGTTATAGTTTTGGAGAAAAATGTGTTCATTTCATGTATGCGCAAAATGCCTTAAAAATGGCTTTAAAATGGATTTGGTGCATGGAGACGATTATCTCGGGATTGCAAGATAACCAAACAAAACATTTAGTGGATTTCTACTTATTTTATTAAATATCATCTCCACCAAACAGGACAAGCTTGCATCTGTTATAGTTTTGGAGAAAAATGTGTTCATTTCATGTATGCGCGAAATGCCTTAAAAATGGCTTTAAAATGGATTTGGAGCATGGAGACGATTATCTCGGGATTGCAATATAACCAAACAAAACTTTTAGTGGATTTCTACTTATTTTATTAAATATCATCTCCACCAAACAGGACAAGCTTGCATCTGTTATAGTTTTGGAGAAAAATGTGTTCATTTCATGTATGCGCGAAATGCCTTAAAAATGGCTTTAAAATGGATTTGGAGCATGGAGACGATTATCTCGGGATTGCAAGATAACCAAACAAAACTTTTAGTGGATTTCTACTTATTTTATTAAATATCATCTCCACCAAACAGGACAAGCTTGCATCTGTTATAGTTTTGGAGAAAAATGTGTTCATTTCATGTATGCGCGAAATGCCTTAAAAATGGCTTTAAAATGGATTTGGAGCATGGAGACGATTATCTCGGGATTGCAAGATAACCAAACAAAACTTTTAGTGGATTTCTACTTATTTTATTAAATATCATCTCCACCAAACAGGACAAGCTTGCATCTGTTATAGTTTTGGAGAAAAATGTGTTCATTTCATGTATGCGCGAAATGCCTTAAAAATGGCTTTAAAATGGATTTGGAGCATGGAGACGATTATCTCGGGATTGCAATATAACCAAACAAAACTTTTAGTGGATTTCTACTTATTTTATTAAATATCATCTCCACCAAACAGGACAAGCTTGCATCTGTTATAGTTTTGGAGAAAAATGTGTTCATTTCATGTATGCGCGAAATGCCTTAAAAATGGCTTTAAAATGGATTTGGAGCATGGAGACGATTATCTCGGGATTGCAAGATAACCAAACAAAACGTTTAGTGGATTTCTACTTATTTTATTAAATATCATCTCCACCAAACAGGACAAGCTTGCATCTGTTATAGTTTTGGAGAAAAATGTGTTCATTTCATGTATGCGCGAAATGCCTTAAAAATGGCTTTAAAATGGATTTGGAGCATGGAGACGATTATCTCGGGATTGCAAGATAACCAAACAAAACTTTTAGTGGATTTCTACTTATTTTATTAAATATCATCTCCACCAAACAGGACAAGCTTGCATGTGTTATAGTTTTGGAGAAAAATGTGTTCATTTCATGTATGCGCAAAATGCCTTTGAAATGGCTTTAAAATGGATTTGGAGCATGGAGACGATTATCTCAGGATGGCAATATAAACAAACGAAACTTTTAGTAGATTTCTACTTATTTTATTAAATATTATCTCCACCAAACAGGACAAGCTTGCATCTGTTATAGTTTTGGAGAAAAATGTGTTCATTTCATGTATGCGCGAAATGCCTTAAAAATGGCTTTAAAATGGATTTGGAGCATGGAGACGATTATCTCGGGATTGCAATATAACCAAACAAAACTTATAGTGGATTTCTACTTATTTTATTAAATATCATCTCCACCAAACAGGACAAGCTTGCATCTGTTATAGTTTTGGAGAAAAATGTGTTCATTTCATGTATGCGCGAAATGCCTTAAAAATGGCTTTAAAATGGATTTGGAGCATGGAGACGATTATCTCAGGATGGCAATATAAACAAACGAAACTTTTAGTAGATTTCTACTTATTTGATTAAATATTATCTCCACCAAACAGGACAAGCTTGCATCTGTTATAGTTTTGGAGAAAAATGTGTTCATTTCATGTATGCGCGAAATGCCTTAAAAATGGCTTTAAAATGGATTTGGAGCATGGAGACGATTATCTCGGGATTGCAAGATAACCAAACAAAACTTTTAGTGGATTTCTACTTATTTTATTAAATATCATCTCCACCAAACAGGACAAGCTTGCATCTGTTATAGTTTTGGAGAAAAATGTGTTCATTTCATGTATGCGCGAAATGCCTTAAAAATGGCTTTAAAATGGATTTGGAGCATGGAGACGATTATCTCGGGATTGCAAGATAACCAAACAAAACTTTTAGTGGATTTCTACTTATTTTATTAAATATCATCTCCACCAAACAGGACAAGCTTGCATCTGTTATAGTTTTGGAGAAAAATGTGTTCATTTCATGTATGCGCGAAATGCCTTAAAAATGGCTTTAAAATGGATTTGGAGCATGGAGACGATTATCTCGGGATTGCAAGATAACCAAACAAAACTTTTAGTGGATTTCTACTTATTTTATTAAATATCATCTCCACCAAACAGGACAAGCTTGCATCTGTTATAGTTTTGGAGAAAAATGTGTTCATTTCATGTATGCGCGAAATGCCTTAAAAATGGCTTTAAAATGGATTTGGAGCATGGAGACGATTATCTCGGGATTGCAATATAACCAAACAAAACTTTTAGTGGATTTCTACTTATTTTATTAAATATCATCTCCACCAAACAGGACAAGCTTGCATCTGTTATAGTTTTGGAGAAAAATGTGTTCATTTCATGTATGCGCGAAATGCCTTAAAAATGGCTTTAAAATGGATTTGGAGCATGGAGACGATTATCTCGGGATTGCAAGATAACCAAACAAAACTTTTAGTGGATTTCTACTTATTTTATTAAATATCATCTCCACCAAACAGGACAAGCTTGCATCTGTTATAGTTTTGGAGAAAAATGTGTTCATTTCATGTATGCGCGAAATGCCTTAAAAATGGCTTTAAAATGGATTTGGAGCATGGAGACGATTATCTCGGGATTGCAAGATAACCAAACAAAACTTTTAGTGGATTTCTACTTATTTTATTAAATATCATCTCCACCAAACAGGACAAGCTTGCATCTGTTATAGTTTTGGAGAAAAATGTGTTCATTTCATGTATGCGCGAAATGCCTTAAAAATGGCTTTAAAATGGATTTGGAGCATGGAGACGATTATCTCGGGATTGCAAGATAACCAAACAAAACTTTTAGTGGATTTCTACTTATTTTATTAAATATCATCTCCACCAAACAGGACAAGCTTGCATCTGTTATAGTTTTGGAGAAAAATGTGTTCATTTCATGTATGCGCGAAATGCCTTAAAAATGGCTTTAAAATGGATTTGGAGCATGGAGACGATTATCTCGGGATTGCAAGATAACCAAACAAAACTTTTAGTGGATTTCTACTTATTTTATTAAATATCATCTCCACCAAACAGGACAAGCTTGCATGTGTTATAGTTTTGGAGAAAAATGTGTTCATTTCATGTATGCGCGAAATGCCTTAAAAATGGCTTTAAAATGGATTTGGAGCATGGAGACGATTATCTCGGGATTGCAAGATAACCAAACAAAACTTTTAGTGGATTTCTACTTATTTTATTAAATATCATCTCCACCAAACAGGACAAGCTTGCATCTGTTATAGTTTTGGAGAAAAATGTGTTCATTTCATGTATGCGCGAAATGCCTTAAAAATGGCTTTAAAATGGATTTGGAGCATGGAGACGATTATCTCGGGATTGCAATATAACCAAACAAAACTTTTAGTGGATTTCTACTTATTTTATTAAATATCATCTCCACCAAACAGGACAAGCTTGCATCTGTTATAGTTTTGGAGAAAAATGTGTTCATTTCATGTATGCGCGAAATGCCTTAAAAATGGCTTTAAAATGGATTTGGAGCATGGAGACGATTATCTCGGGATTGCAAGATAACCAAACAAAACTTTTAGTGGATTTCTACTTATTTTATTAAATATCATCTCCACCAAATAGGACAAGCTTGCATATGTTATAGTTTTGGAGAAAAATGTGTTCATTTCATGTATGCGCGAAATGCCTTAAAAATGGCTTTAAAATGGATTTGGAGCATGGAGACGATTATCTCGGGATTGCAAGATAACCAAACAAAACTTTTAGTGGATTTCTACTTATTTTATTAAATATCATCTCCACCAAACAGGACAAGCTTGCATCTGTTATAGTTTTGGAGAAAAATGTGTTCATTTCATGTATGCGCGAAATGCCTTAAAAATGGCTTTAAAATGGATTTGGAGCATGGAGACGATTATCTCGGGATTGCAAGATAACCAAACAAAACTTTTAGTGGATTTCTACTTATTTTATTAAATATCATCTCCACCAAACAGGACAAGCTTGCATCTGTTATAGTTTTGGAGAAAAATGTGTTCATTTCATGTATGCGCGAAATGCCTTAAAAATGGCTTTAAAATGGATTTGGAGCATGGAGACGATTATCTCGGGATTGCAAGGTAACCAAACAAAACTTTTAGTGGATTTCTACTTATTTTATTAAATATCATCTCCACCAAACAGGACAAGCTTGCATCTGTTATAGTTTTGGAGAAAAATGTGTTCATTTCATGTATGCGCGAAATGCCTTAAAAATGGCTTTAAAATGGATTTGGAGCATGGAGACGATTATCTCGGGATTGCAAGATAACCAAACAAAACTTTTAGTGGATTTCTACTTATTTTATTAAATATCATCTCCACCAAACAGGACAAGCTTGCATCTGTTATAGTTTTGGAGAAAAATGTGTTCATTTCATGTATGCGCGAAATGCCTTAAAAATGGCTTTAAAATGGATTTGGAGCATGGAGACGATTATCTCGGGATTGCAAGATAACCAAACAAAACTTTTAGTGGATTTCTACTTATTTTATTAAATATCATCTCCACCAAACAGGACAAGCTTGCATCTGTTATAGTTTTGGAGAAAAATGTGTTCATTTCATGTATGCGCGAAATGCCTTAAAAATGGCTTTAAAATGGATTTGGAGCATGGAGACGATTATCTCGGGATTGCAAGATAACCAAACAAAACTTTTAGTGGATTTCTACTTATTTTATTAAATATCATCTCCACCAAACAGGACAAGCTTGCATCTGTTATAGTTTTGGAGAAAAATGTGTTCATTTCATGTATGCGCGAAATGCCTTAAAAATGGCTTTAAAATGGATTTGGAGCATGGAGACGATTATCTCGGGATTGCAATATAACCAAACAAAACTTTTAGTGGATTTCTACTTATTTTATTAAATATCATCTCCACCAAACAGGACAAGCTTGCATGTGTTATAGTTTTGGAGAAAAATGTGTTCATTTCATGTATGCGCAAAATGCCTTTGAAATGGCTTTAAAATGGATTTGGAGCATGGAGACGATTATCTCAGGATGGCAATATAAACAAACGAAACGTTTAGTAGATTTCTACTTATTTTATTAAATATTATCTCCACCAAACAGGACAAGCTTGCATCTGTTATAGTTTTGGAGAAAAATGTGTTCATTTCATGTATGCGCGAAATGCCTTAAAAATGGCTTTAAAATGGATTTGGAGCATGGAGACGATTATCTCGGGATTGCAAGATAACCAAACAAAACTTTTAGTGGATTTCTACTTATTTTATTAAATATCATCTCCACCAAACAGGACAAGCTTGCATGTGTTATAGTTTTGGAGAAAAATGTGTTCATTTCATGTATGCGCGAAATGCCTTAAAAATGGCTTTAAAATGGATTTGGAGCATGGAGACGATTATCTCGGGATTGCAAGATAACCAAACAAAACTTTTAGTGGATTTCTACTTATTTTATTAAATATCATCTCCACCAAACAGGACAAGCTTGCATCTGTTATAGTTTTGGAGAAAAATGTGTTCATTTCATGTATGCGCGAAATGCCTTAAAAATGGCTTTAAAATGGATTTGGAGCATGGAGACGATTATCTCGGGATTGCAATATAACCAAACAAAACTTTTAGTGGATTTCTACTTATTTTATTAAATATCATCTCCACCAAACAGGACAAGCTTGCATCTGTTATAGTTTTGGAGAAAAATGTGTTCATTTCATGTATGCGCGAAATGCCTTAAAAATGGCTTTAAAATGGATTTGGAGCATGGAGACGATTATCTCGGGATTGCAAGATAACCAAACAAAACTTTTAGTGGATTTCTACTTATTTTATTAAATATCATCTCCACCAAATAGGACAAGCTTGCATCTGTTATAGTTTTGGAGAAAAATGTGTTCATTTCATGTATGCGCGAAATGCCTTAAAAATGGCTTTAAAATGGATTTGGAGCATGGAGACGATTATCTCGGGATTGCAAGATAACCAAACAAAACTTTTAGTGGATTTCTACTTATTTTATTAAATATCATCTCCACAAAACAGGACAAGCTTGCATCTGTTATAGTTTTGGAGAAAAATGTGTTCATTTCATGTATGCGCGAAATGCCTTAAAAATGGCTTTAAAATGGATTTGGAGCATGGAGACGATTATCTCGGGATTGCAAGATAACCAAACAAAACTTTTAGTGGATTTCTACTTATTTTATTAAATATCATCTCCACCAAACAGGACAAGCTTGCATCTGTTATAGTTTTGGAGAAAAATGTGTTCATTTCATGTATGCGCGAAATGCCTTAAAAATGGCTTTAAAATGGATTTGGAGCATGGAGACGATTATCTCGGGATTGCAAGGTAACCAAACAAAACTTTTAGTGGATTTCTACTTATTTTATTAAATATCATCTCCACCAAACAGGACAAGCTTGCATCTGTTATAGTTTTGGAGAAAAATGTGTTCATTTCATGTATGCGCGAAATGCCTTAAAAATGGCTTTAAAATGGATTTGGAGCATGGAGACGATTATCTCGGGATTGCAAGATAACCAAACAAAACTTTTAGTGGATTTCTACTTATTTTATTAAATATCATCTCCACCAAACAGGACAAGCTTGCATCTGTTATAGTTTTGGAGAAAAATGTGTTCATTTCATGTATGCGCGAAATGCCTTAAAAATGGCTTTAAAATGGATTTGGAGCATGGAGACGATTATCTCGGGATTGCAAGATAACCAAACAAAACTTTTAGTGGATTTCTACTTATTTTATTAAATATCATCTCCACCAAACAGGACAAGCTTGCATCTGTTATAGTTTTGGAGAAAAATGTGTTCATTTCATGTATGCGCGAAATGCCTTAAAAATGGCTTTAAAATGGATTTGGAGCATGGAGACGATTATCTCGGGATTGCAAGATAACCAAACAAAACTTTTAGTGGATTTCTACTTATTTTATTAAATATCATCTCCACCAAACAGGACAAGCTTGCATCTGTTATAGTTTTGGAGAAAAATGTGTTCATTTCATGTATGCGCGAAATGCCTTAAAAATGGCTTTAAAATGGATTTGGAGCATGGAGACGATTATCTCGGGATTGCAATATAACCAAACAAAACTTTTAGTGGATTTCTACTTATTTTATTAAATATCATCTCCACCAAACAGGACAAGCTTGCATGTGTTATAGTTTTGGAGAAAAATGTGTTCATTTCATGTATGCGCAAAATGCCTTTGAAATGGCTTTAAAATGGATTTGGAGCATGGAGACGATTATCTCAGGATGGCAATATAAACAAACGAAACGTTTAGTAGATTTCTACTTATTTTATTAAATATTATCTCCACCAAACAGGACAAGCTTGCATCTGTTATAGTTTTGGAGAAAAATGTGTTCATTTCATGTATGCGCGAAATGCCTTAAAAATGGCTTTAAAATGGATTTGGTGCATGGAGACGATTATCTCGGGATTGCAAGATAACCAAACAAAACTTTTAGTGGATTTCTACTTATTTTATTAAATATCATCTCCACCAAACAGGACAAGCTTGCATCTGTTATAGTTTTGGAGAAAAATGTGTTCATTTCATGTATGCGCGAAATGCCTTAAAAATGGCTTTAAAATGGATTTGGAGCATGGAGACGATTATCTCGGGATTGCAATATAACCAAACAAAACTTTTAGTGGATTTCTACTTATTTTATTAAATATCATCTCCACCAAACAGGACAAGCTTGCATCTGTTATAGTTTTGGAGAAAAATGTGTTCATTTCATGTATGCGCGAAATGCCTTAAAAATGGCTTTAAAATGGATTTGGAGCATGGAGACGATTATCTCAGGATGGCAATATAAACAAACGAAACTTTTAGTAGATTTCTACTTATTTGATCAAATATTATCTCCACCAAACAGGACAAGCTTGCATCTGTTATAGTTTTGGAGAAAAATGTGTTCATTTCATGTATGCGCGAAATGCCTTAAAAATGGCTTTAAAATGGATTTGGAGCATGGAGACGATTATCTCGGGATTGCAAGATAACCAAACAAAACTTTTAGTGGATTTCTACTTATTTTATTAAATATCATCTCCACCAAACAGGACTAGCTTGCATCTGTTATAGTTTTGGAGAAAAATGTGTTCATTTCATGTATGCGCGAAATGCCTTAAAAATGGCTTTAAAATTGATTTGGAGCATGGAGACGATTATCTCGGGATTGCAAGATAACCAAACAAAACTTTTAGTGGATTTCTACTTATTTTATTAAATATCATCTCCACCAAACAGGACAAGCTTGCATCTGTTATAGTTTTGGAGAAAAATGTGTTCATTTCATGTATGCGCGAAATGCCTTAAAAATGGCTTTAAAATGGATTTGGAGCATGGAGACGATTATCTCGGGATTGCAAGATAACCAAACAAAACTTTTAGTGGATTTCTACTTCTTTTATTAAATATCATCTCCACCAAACAGGACAAGCTTGCATCTGTTATAGTTTTGGAGAAAAATGTGTTCATTTCATGTATGCGCGAAATGCCTTAAAAATGGCTTTAAAATGGATTTGGAGCATGGAGACGATTATCTCGGGATTGCAATATAACCAAACAAAACTTTTAGTGGATTTCTACTTATTTTATTAAATATCATCTCCACCAAACAGGACAAGCTTGCATCTGTTATAGTTTTGGAGAAAAATGTGTTCATTTCATGTATGCGCGAAATGCCTTAAAAATGGCTTTAAAATGGATTTGGAGCATGGAGACGATTATCTCGGGATTGCAAGATAACCAAACAAAACTTTTAGTGGATTTCTACTTATTTTATTAAATATCATCTCCACCAAACAGGACAAGCTTGCATCTGTTATAGTTTTGGAGAAAAATGTGTTCATTTCATGTATGCGCGAAATGCCTTAAAAATGGCTTTAAAATGGATTTGGAGCATGGAGACGATTATCTCGGGATTGCAAGATAACCAAACAAAACTTTTAGTGGATTTCTACTTATTTTATTAAATATCATCTCCACCAAACAGGACAAGCTTGCATCTGTTATAGTTTTGGAGAAAAATGTGTTCATTTCATGTATGCGCGAAATGCCTTAAAAATGGCTTTAAAATGGATTTGGAGCATGGAGACGATTATCTCGGGATTGCAATATAACCAAACAAAACTTTTAGTGGATTTCTACTTATTTTATTAAATATCATCTCCACCAAACAGGACAAGCTTGCATCTGTTATAGTTTTGGAGAAAAATGTGTTCATTTCATGTATGCGCGAAATGCCTTAAAAATGGCTTTAAAATGGATTTGGAGCATGGAGACGATTATCTCAGGATGGCAATATAAACAAACGAAACTTTTAGTAGATTTCTACTTATTTGATTAAATATTATCTCCACCAAACAGGACAAGCTTGCATCTGTTATAGTTTTGGAGAAAAATGTGTTCATTTCATGTATGCGCGAAATGCCTTAAAAATGGCTTTAAAATGGATTTGGAGCATGGAGACGATTATCTCGGGATTGCAAGATAACCAAACAAAACTTTTAGTGGATTTCTACTTATTTTATTAAATATCATCTCCACCAAACAGGACAAGCTTGCATCTGTTATAGTTTTGGAGAAAAATGTGTTCATTTCATGTATGCGCGAAATGCCTTAAAAATGGCTTTAAAATGGATTTGGAGCATGGAGACGATTATCTCGGGATTGCAAGATAACCAAACAAAACTTTTAGTGGATTTCTACTTATTTTATTAAATATCATCTCCACCAAACAGGACAAGCTTGCATCTGTTATAGTTTTGGAGAAAAATGTGTTCATTTCATGTATGCGCGAAATGCCTTAAAAATGGCTTTAAAATGGATTTGGAGCATGGAGACGATTATCTCGGGATTGCAAGATAACCAAACAAAACTTTTAGTGGATTTCTACTTATTTTATTAAATATCATCTCCACCAAACAGGACAAGCTTGCATCTGTTATAGTTTTGGAGAAAAATGTGTTCATTTCATGTATGCGCGAAATGCCTTAAAAATGGCTTTAAAATGGATTTGGAGCATGGAGACGATTATCTCGGGATTGCAATATAACCAAACAAAACTTTTAGTGGATTTCTACTTATTTTATTAAATATCATCTCCACCAAACAGGACAAGCTTGCATCTGTTATAGTTTTGGAGAAAAATGTGTTCATTTCATGTATGCGCGAAATGCCTTAAAAATGGCTTTAAAATGGATTTGGAGCATGGAGACGATTATCTCGGGATTGCAAGATAACCAAACAAAACTTTTAGTGGATTTCTACTTATTTTATTAAATATCATCTCCACCAAACAGGACAAGCTTGCATCTGTTATAGTTTTGGAGAAAAATGTGTTCATTTCATGTATGCGCGAAATGCCTTAAAAATGGCTTTAAAATGGATTTGGAGCATGGAGACGATTATCTCGGGATTGCAAGATAACCAAACAAAACTTTTAGTGGATTTCTACTTATTTTATTAAATATCATCTCCACCAAACAGGACAAGCTTGCATCTGTTATAGTTTTGGAGAAAAATGTGTTCATTTCATGTATGCGCGAAATGCCTTAAAAATGGCTTTAAAATGGATTTGGAGCATGGAGACGATTATCTCGGGATTGCAAGATAACCAAACAAAACTTTTAGTGGATTTCTACTTATTTTATTAAATATCATCTCCACCAAACAGGACAAGCTTGCATCTGTTATAGTTTTGGAGAAAAATGTGTTCATTTCATGTATGCGCGAAATGCCTTAAAAATGGCTTTAAAATGGATTTGGAGCATGGAGACGATTATCTCGGGATTGCAAGATAACCAAACAAAACTTTTAGTGGATTTCTACTTATTTTATTAAATATCATCTCCACCAAACAGGACAAGCTTGCATCTGTTATAGTTTTGGAGAAAAATGTGTTCATTTCATGTATGCGCGAAATGCCTTAAAAATGGCTTTAAAATGGATTTGGAGCATGGAGACGATTATCTCGGGATTGCAAGATAACCAAACAAAACTTTTAGTGGATTTCTACTTATTTTATTAAATATCATCTCCACCAAACAGGACAAGCTTGCATCTGTTATAGTTTTGGAGAAAAATGTGTTCATTTCATGTATGCGCGAAATGCCTTAAAAATGGCTTTAAAATGGATTTGGAGCATGGAGACGATTATCTCGGGATTGCAATATAACCAAACAAAACTTTTAGTGGATTTCTACTTATTTTATTAAATATCATCTCCACCAAACAGGACAAGCTTGCATCTGTTATAGTTTTGGAGAAAAATGTGTTCATTTCATGTATGCGCGAAATGCCTTAAAAATGGCTTTAAAATGGATTTGGAGCATGGAGACGATTATCTCGGGATTGCAAGATAACCAAACAAAACTTTTAGTGGATTTCTACTTATTTTATTAAATATCATCTCCACCAAACAGGACAAGCTTGCATCTGTTATAGTTTTGGAGAAAAATGTGTTCATTTCATGTATGCGCGAAATGCCTTAAAAATGGCTTTAAAATGGATTTGGAGCATGGAGACGATTATCTCGGGATTGCAAGATAACCAAACAAAACTTTTAGTGGATTTCTACTTATTTTATTAAATATCATCTCCACCAAACAGGACAAGCTTGCATCTGTTATAGTTTTGGAGAAAAATGTGTTCATTTCATGTATGCGCGAAATGCCTTAAAAATGGCTTTAAAATGGATTTGGAGCATGGAGACGATTATCTCGGGATTGCAAGATAACCAAACAAAACTTTTAGTGGATTTCTACTTATTTTATTAAATATCATCTCCACCAAACAGGACAAGCTTGCATCTGTTATAGTTTTGGAGAAAAATGTGTTCATTTCATGTATGCGCGAAATGCCTTAAAAATGGCTTTAAAATGGATTTGGAGCATGGAGACGATTATCTCGGGATTGCAAGATAACCAAACAAAACTTTTAGTGGATTTCTACTTATTTTATTAAATATCATCTCCACCAAACAGGACAAGCTTGCATCTGTTATAGTTTTGGAGAAAAATGTGTTCATTTCATGTATGCGCGAAATGCCTTAAAAATGGCTTTAAAATGGATTTGGAGCATGGAGACGATTATCTCGGGATTGCAAGATAACCAAACAAAACTTTTAGTGGATTTCTACTTATTTTATTAAATATCATCTCCACCAAACAGGACAAGCTTGCATCTGTTATAGTTTTGGAGAAAAATGTGTTCATTTCATGTATGCGCGAAATGCCTTAAAAATGGCTTTAAAATGGATTTGGAGCATGGAGACGATTATCTCGGGATTGCAAGATAACCAAACAAAACTTTTAGTGGATTTCTACTTATTTTATTAAATATCATCTCCACCAAACAGGACAAGCTTGCATGTGTTATAGTTTTGGAGAAAAATGTGTTCATTTCATGTATGCGCGAAATGCCTTAAAAATGGCTTTAAAATGGATTTGGAGCATGGAGACGATTATCTCGGGATTGCAAGATAACCAAACAAAACTTTTAGTGGATTTCTACTTATTTTATTAAATATCATCTCCACCAAACAGGACAAGCTTGCATCTGTTATAGTTTTGGAGAAAAATGTGTTCATTTCATGTATGCGCGAAATGCCTTAAAAATGGCTTTAAAATGGATTTGGAGCATGGAGACGATTATCTCGGGATTGCAATATAACCAAACAAAACTTTTAGTGGATTTCTACTTATTTTATTAAATATCATCTCCACCAAACAGGACAAGCTTGCATCTGTTATAGTTTTGGAGAAAAATGTGTTCATTTCATGTATGCGCGAAATGCCTTAAAAATGGCTTTAAAATGGATTTGGAGCATGGAGACGATTATCTCAGGATTGCAAGATAACCAAACAAAACTTTTAGTGGATTTCTACTCATTTTATTAAATATCATCTCCACCAAACAGGACAAGCTTGCATCTGTTATAGTTTTGGAGAAAAATGTGTTCATTTCATGTATGCGCGAAATGCCTTAAAAATGGCTTTAAAATGGATTTGGAGCATGGAGACGATTATCTCAGGATGGCAATATAAACAAACGAAACTTTTAGTAGATTTCTACTTATTTTATTAAATATTATCTCCACCAAACAGTAACAAGCTGTGTTTCGCTGAACTCTCATCCCGGATATTCATTCTTACACCGAATTTCCTGTTATAACACAACATTCATGATTTTTATTCAATTTATTTTTATTTTTTAGGTTTATTAGTAGTGATGAGCGAGTACTAAAAAGCTCGGGTGCTCGAAGCTCGGGCCGAGCCTCCCAAGATACTCGTGTACTCGGCCCGAGCACCGAGCCCAATGTTATCCTATGGGAGACCCGAGTATTTTTGTGAAATGACCACCGGCAGCATGTAGAAACCCTAAAAATGGCACAAAAGTCTCCGAAGAGTGCTCAAATGACATGGCAACAGCATGGGGAAGACCCCTTGAAGCATTTATCACTCAAAAGTCACAGCTGTGAATAATTTTGTCCGCGTTTTACGCCATTTTTACGGACTCACCAGAAAACCTTCCAAAATTACACCAAAATGATTTTTCATAGCGGAAATGTTAAGGGCACATACCCAATAGTGAGATAGAGCTAATGTATGTTACTTTTTGAGATCAATACATGAAAGATTTTACGTAAAACATTGTGTGGCACTCCGATGTCCCTGAGAAGAGACGTACATAAAGGCCTCTGAGTCTAATGTGCCCATTTTGAGGAACTGAGTCTTTGTAGTATTTTCCTTTGCCAGGGCAGTCCAAAATTGTGAGGTTCACCAATGCCCCTGCATACAGACGTGCATGATGGCCTGTAAACCTGAAGTGCCCATTGTAAGGAAGTGGGTCTATTGTAGTATAGCCCTTAGGCAGGGCAGCCAAAAATTGGGAGGCTCCACGTTGTCCCTGGATAGAGACGTGCATGAGGGCCTCAAAACATTAAGTGTCCAGTGTCAGGAAGTGGGTGTATTATAGTATAGCCCTTAGGCAGGGCAGCCAAAAATTGGGAGGCTCCACGTTGTCCCTGGATAGAGACGTGCATGAGGGCCTGTAAACGTGAAGTGCCCATTGGAAGGAAGTGGGTCTTTTGTAGTATAGCCCTTTGGCAGGGCAGCCAAAAATTGGGAGGCTCCACGTTGTCCCTGGATAGAGACGTGCATGAGGGCCTGTAAACCTGAAGTGCCCATTGGAAGGAAGTGGGTCTTTTGTAGTATAGCCCTTTGGCAGGGCAGCCAAAAATTGGGAGGCTCCACGTTGTCCCTGGATAGAGACATGCATGAGGGCCTCAAAACATTAAGTGTCCATTGTCAGGAAGTGGGTGTATTATAGTATAGCCCTTAGGCAGGGCAGCCAAAAATTGGGAGGCTCCACGTTGTCCCTGGATAGAGACGTGCATGAGGGCCTCAAAACATTAAGTGTCCATTGTCAGGAAGTGGGTCTTTTGTAGTATAGCCCTTTGGCAGGGCAGCCAAAAATTGGGAGGCTCCACGTTGTCCCTGGATAGAGACGTGCATGAGGGCCTCAAAACATTAAGTGTCCATTGTCAGGAAGTGGGTGTATTATAGTATAGCCCTTTGGCAGGGCAGCCAAAAATTGGGAGGCTCCACGTTGTCCCTGCATAGAGACGTGCATGAGGGCCTCAAAACATTGTTCCCATTGCAAAGGAGCGGGTCTCCTGTCGTTGTAACGTGGAGCCTCCCAATTTTTGGCTGCCCTGCCAAAGGGCTATACTACAAAAGACCCACTTCCTGACAATGGACACTTAATGTTTTGAGGCCCTCATGCACGTCTCTATCCAGGGACAACGTGGAGCCTCCCAATTTTTGGCTGCCCTGCCTAAGGGCTATACTATAATACACCCACTTCCTGACAATGGACACTTAATGTTTTGAGGCCCTCATGCACGTCTCTATCCAGGGACAACGTGGAGCCTCCCAATTTTTGGCTGCCCTGCCAAAGGGCTATACTATAATACACCCACTTCCTGACAATGGACACTTAATGTTTTGAGGCCCTCATGCACGTCTCTATCCAGGGACAACGTGGAGCCTCCCAATTTTTGGCTGCCCTGCCAAAGGGCTATACTACAAAAGACCCACTTCCTTCCAATGGGCACTTCAGGTTTACAGGCCCTCATGCACGTCTCTATCCAGGGACAACGTGGAGCCTCCCAATTTTTGGCTGCCCTGCCTAAGGGCTATACTATAATACACCCACTTCCTGACAATGGACACTTAATGTTTTGAGGCCCTCATGCATGTCTCTATCCAGGGACAACGTGGAGCCTCCCAATTATTGGCTGCCCTGCCAAAGGGCTATACTACAAAAGACCCACTTCCTTCCAATGGGCACTTCAGGTTTACAGGCCCTCATGCACGTCTCTATCCAGGGACAACGTGGAGCCTCACAATTTTTGGCTGCCCTGCCAAAGGGCTATACTACAAAAGACCCACTTCCTTCCAATGGGCACTTCAGGTTTACAGGCCCTCATGCACGTCTCTATCCAGGGACAACGTGGAGCCTCCCAATTTTTGGCTGCCCTGCCTAAGGGCTATACTATAATACACCCACTTCCTGACACTGGACACTTAATGTTTTGAGGCCCTCATGCACGTCTCTATCCAGGGACAACGTGGAGCCTCCCAATTTTTGGCTGCCCTGCCTAAGGGTTATACTACAATAGACCCACTTCCTTACAATGGGCACTTCAGGTTTACAGGCCATCATGCACGTCTGTATGCAGGGGCATTGGTGAACCTCACAATTTTGGACTGCCCTGGCAAAGGAAAATACTACAAAGACTCAGTTCCTCAAAATGGGCACATTAGACTCAGAGGCCTTTATGTACGTCTCTTCTCAGGGACATCGGAGTGCCACACAATGTTTTACGTAAAATCTTTCATGTATTGATCTCAAAAAGTAACATACATTAGCTCTATCTCACTATTGGGTATGTGCCCTTAACATTTCCGCTATGAAAAATCATTTTGGTGTCATTTTGGAAGGTTTTCTGGTGAGTCCGTAAAAATGGCGTAAAACGCGGACAAAATTATTCACAGCTGTGACTTTTGAGTGATAAATGCTTCAAGGGGTCTTCCCCATGCTGTTGCCATGTCATTTGAGCACTCTTCGGAGACTTTTGTGCCATTTTTAGGGTTTCTACATGCTGCCGGTGGTCATTTCACAAAAATACTCGGGTCTCCCATAGGATAACATTGGGCTCGGTGCTCGGGCCGAGTACACGAGTATCTTGGGAGGCTCGGCCCGAGCTTCGAGCACCCGAGCTTTTTAGTACTCGCTCATCACTACTAATAAACCTAAAAAATAAAAATAAATTGAATAAAAATCATGAATGTTGTGTTATAACAGAAAATTCGGTGTAAGAATGAATATCCGGGATGAGAGTTCAGCGAATGAGTTATAGAAATTGTTACAAAAAGGAGTGTGTACGGTTTATGCGTAAATTTTCAGAATGCGTACATGAAAATTATATGTATGTGAGAATGTCCCCCATGCTTTGTAAAAAGTTATTTATGAAAATGTAAATAAAATATATAAAAATGCCTAATTATTTATAATTTATGAGAAAGATATATATGTATGGAAGAATGTTATAAGGTGTCCAAGAACCATAAAGAAAAAGGGTGCATATATAATGTTAGAGGTCTAGAGTTCCACCAGGCTATATCACCCCTAAAGAAATAGAAAGAAGACCTTACTACCTGTGTACCCCAAAAAAAGCTATATTTCTTAGCCAGGATTATGGTGGAGATATGCACAAGTGAAATAAGAATATAAAGTAATACAATAAGATTATAAAACCAATATGTGTGCATTCATGCACCACCCGGTACGCTACCCTTGCCAAATTGCTCACTCTAGATCCCCACACGATCCATGAAGCCGTTCCCCCGGTCACACCGCCTGCTGCCGGTTCCCACTCATCCCTGGGGGAGTTAGGCGAGTGGTATCGAGAGCTACATGTCGGCACTGATGATACCCCCATACACCACAAGGAAGGGGTATACCGGGTGGTACAGGAGTATGAGCGGGTTTTTAGCAAGCACCCTCTAGATTTTGGGCAGATTAAAGGGGTTCAACACCACATCCCTACCGGTACACACTCCCCTATTAAAGAGAGATACAGGCCTATTCCCCCTGCACACTACCAATGCGCCAAAGACATGTTGAGGAACATGAAGGAGGCAGGGGTTATTAGGGACAGCTGTAGTCCCTGGGCCGCTCCGTTGGTGCTGGTTAAGAAGAAGGATGGCACCATGCGGATGTGTGTGGATTACCGGAAGATTAACCAGATAACGCATAAGGATGCTTACCCTCTGCCCCGCATCAAAGAGTCCCTGGCCTCGCTGAGAACCGCTAACTACTTCTCCACCCTTGACCTCACCAGCGGGTACTGGCAGGTGGCCGTGGCACCGGAAGACCGAGAGAAGACTGCCTATGGGACCGTTTTGCTGTACTTGGATGATGTGATTGTGTACTCACAGACGTATGAAGCCCACCTGGAGCACCTAGCCGAGGTGTTCGCGTCCCTTGCCAAGTATGGGATGAAGTTGAAGCCCTCAAAGTGTCATCTGCTGAAACCCAGAGTGCAGTACCTAGGACATGTGGTTGGTGCGGAAGGTGTCGCCCCCAACCCCGAGAAGATCACCGCCATCCAAGACTGGCCGAGACCGACCACAGTGAGGGAAGTGAGGCAGTTTCTGGGCCTGGTGGGATATTACCGTCGCTTCATTAAGGGGTACACAAAGATGGCTGCCCCCATGCAAGACCTCCTCGTAGGACAGACCAAGGGTGGTAGATCCCTAGTAGCCCCATTGGTGTGGGAAGAAAAGCATGAGGAATCCTTCCGCCAGCTGAGAACAGCCCTGACCGGAGAGGAAATCCTAGCGTACCCTGACTACAGCCGCCCATTCATCCTCTACACCGACGCCAGCAATGTGGGCTTGGGGGCTGTTCTATCCCAGGTCCAAGACAGAAGGGAAAAGGTAATAGCTTATGCTAGCCGAAAACTCTGACCGACTGAGAGGAACCCTGAGAACTACATCTCCTTCAAGCTTGAGCTCTTGGCACTGGTGTGGGCTATCACCGAGCGGTTCCGCCATTACCTGGCAGCAGCCAAGTTCACCGCGTACACAGACAATAACCTGCTGACCCATCTAGATACGGCCAAGCTGGGCGCGTTGGAGCAGCGGTGGGTGACCAGGTTAGCCAACTACGATTTCACCATCAAGTACCGGGCCGGCCGTACCAACGTCAATGCCAATGCACTCTCCCGGATGCCCCACCTGTCGGAAGAGGGGCCAGAGGATGATGACCTCGAAGAGATCGAGTTGCCTGCATTTCACCGGCCATTCACTGAGAAGGTGCACGTCTACCAACAACGGGGCCTCCCATATGATGACAAGTTGAAAAAGTTATTAAGTGATTATTGGCTGCAATGGGGCTTTCTGGCTGGTGCCAGCCTCTCTTCTTAGCACACAGGAACCACAATCCCTACACCATGCTTCAATGGATTCTCTCATCCCAGCCCAGTAAAACTACATATTTTACACAGTCATAAGTAGCCAAAAGGGATCTATTCTATTCAATTGCAAATGATCTAGATAAGACTGAGAATAAGATACTGCACGGGACATAGCAGAGTTGGTCAAGTTGAGTGGAGATGAGTTTGCTATTTGGCACAGCTTTTTGCATCAATAAAGCAAGTAAAAGGTGTGAAAGATAAAAAAAAGGGTGAAAGTGTGAAAAGTGAATTGGCCAAATTGAGGTGCATATAAAGTTTTTGCTTTCTTTCAATTCACTAATGGGGCTCATTTGAATCAGGTGAATTGAGTTCTGCTTTTGGAAACTGGGTTAAGAAGGGGTGCACCGGTCCTGGAGGTACTGCAATACCAGGTCAATGCGTGCAGTGGACAGAGCAAGATTTTTTCCATCTCCTTGTTCTAAAAATCCATTTAATATATGGTCCCCAGAGAGGGGACGTATCAGATATTAAACTGATAAGAACAGATTTAATTTTTTTTTTTTTCTGTTTATCAGTAGGACTTCAAAATAACAAAGGTGATCGCCTCCCGTTGCCTGGGAACCGTCCAGGCACAAGAGGGCTATGTGTCACCAGAAGGCGCACACACTTCCTCAAGGCCGGCAGACGTGCAATCCCAGGCACCTTCCAGTACCGACCAAGGTAGCGTCCTCCGAAACTACACTTGATCTTAGCCAAAAGGCCGAGAAGCTATAACCCAAATTGGTTACGGCCTTGAGTGGCACCCTGGCCTATACCGGACACATCTTAGGGAGAGGGAGACAAACCCACGCCTACAGAAGACATTTTGTCACCAAGCCAACCCTTGAAAAGGCTGTTTTGCAGAGCAAAAACAAGAAGAATGGTGCTTTTTGCAGCCGCCGCCCACTGCAATGAATCTGAATAACTCCTCCTTTTGGACACAAGCACCTCCCCTCCCCCTTGCAGTCTTTCCAATTCATGATACAAAAAGACGGACGGACAGGACAGGACAGGACAGGCTGCCTGACTTTCCGTCACTGCCACCCTTTGCCATCCTTGCCCGTAGAAAGCCCTTTCATCATCCCCAAACCCTAATCTTTTCCCTTCCCTTCCCAGATGCGTCTCACTCCCTTTCATTAGGAAGTGAGCGCAGCCTTTTCTCCGTTCTGCACATGCGCGACGTTAAACACAAATGCGCAGGTGTGACGCCCTAGCAGCAGTCGGACTGCTCGGCAGACACTTTGATGAAAAACAAAAAGGTTTTTTACGGGGGAGAATATTTGTGACGCCACCTGCGGTGTGCGGTAATAAGGAATACCGCCGCTGCTGTATGGGAGTGCCGGGGCTGATGGTGTTGGGGCAGCCTGGTGGTGATTCCCTCCGCAGGTAGGGGCCCCGGGACTCAGGGTAGGGAATAGGTAGGAACAGCCTATATTGATATAGGGCCGGCAGGACGCTGGGGGCCAGGGTACTCACTCAGGTGTGATGACGCATTCAGTGGACACAGACTCTGAGGTAAACAAAGTCTCTTGGTACTGCTGCACTCGGTGACTGCACGTGCGGTGGTCCCTTTCAGTGATTCTGTGGTGGACTGGAGCCTTCCTCCATACACTGTATACTGTGTGTGTCCCTGGCCCTGTTGGCTTGAAACCTTCGGGTCCCGTCCCTCTTTTTAATTGGGACCTGCTCTTAGCAGCTGGCACGTGGGATTTTCTGTGACTGCTCTGTGTGGGAAGTCCTATCCCTCCGCTGTGCTGACGCCGCTAATCTCTGAGCCGTCAAGTACAGGCCACTGTCTGCGACCCAGCCAGGCTCTCCTCAGGGAGCTCTTAATCCCCAGGTCCTCTCTCTTTTTCAGTTACTACCAACTGTCTAACTGACTCCTCCCACCAGCCTGTCTGACTCATAGGTGGGCGGTTCCTTTCCCAGCTGGAACCACGCCCCTGGTGTGCCTGACAAGTGTAGTGTTTGGGTGACTAGGATTTGTGCTGTTAGTACAGAATCACTGTTGCGGACCCCGGAACCAAGGAGGGTGGGCCCTGCACCAAGGATAGAGAATAGTGCAGTTCCCTGTGACACCCTGGATTAGTCCAGGGGCGTCACATTCCCCCTTGGTTAAACGTAGCTCGTCCCCGAGCTACAGTGCACCCAGAGTGTTTATTTTTATCTGCAAAAAGTGAACATTTTAATAAGAAAAACATATCTATCCATCCCACGCAGGGGAGGCACTTGAACCCAACGTTTCGCTTTCCCAGTCCTTCATCCCACCCCCAAAGTTCCAAAAGGAGGCAAGCCACCGTTCCTGTTGGTGGCCAGACCTGGGCCATATGTCTCCCAGGTCTCTCCTCCACCTGTGTCTTCTCCTGTAGGTGGGGATGCAGTCCGTGGCTATGAATGGGAAATAACCATTTACAATAGCACCAGTTCGTGCTGGCTACCACCAGTCCTGTAGCCAAAGGTCCATTTTCAATAAAACTTATCATTGGTCGTCAATCAGGTCATGAATCCAGGTAATTAAAATAAAATCAACATTCTTCTTATCAACACTCTATATCAACATGTCTTACATGACTATCTTTAGCATGGAAAATAGTAGAATTAAAAGCATGGAAAATACTAAACATTTTTAAATTTACTCTATATTTAGACTATTTACATTAGGGTAGAGTAGCCGGGTTCCGCTACCATTCCTCATCTCTGAACCTATGTGGGGGCTGACCAAAGTTCACACGGGTGGACCTTCTCAGCTCCTGGCTTCCCTCTAACCCTTGTACTGTGGTGTTTGCTACTACCTGTTCCCCACTACTGGTGCTAGGTGTTGTAGGTGGTAATCTACGTGTTCGTGGTGCTGGTATGGGTACTTCTCTAGGTGCAATGATTTCAGGCCTCCTTGGTTCTGGTTCTTCCGCGGGTTGCGGGAATGTGAGTACAGGCACAATCACTGCTCCATTGTACATAGGCCAATCTTCCGGGAAGTCACCTAGGATGGTGTGGATCACTCTCTTCTTTTTCTCAGTCACTTGAGGTTGGGGCTGTTCTTCCTTCTGGATGTTCAGGGGTTCAGGGCACTTTTTCAAGTGGTCATGGGAAATTACAGCTGTGGTTCTTCCTTGGTCCTTGCTGACAAGACAGGTCTTCTGGTTGTTGAAATTGGAAGGCTGGACCACATATGGCTCTCTTTCCCACTGGTCGTCCAGTTTATGCATCTTTCTTTTTCTTTTTAAGACCACTTCTCCTGGTGAAAATGGAGGGGCTTGGGCTTGCTTGTTAAAGCTTCTTTCTTGCTTTTCCCTACTTTGGTCCAGATTCTCCTCGACATACTCTTGAATTTGCCTGTATTGAGCTCTACGCTTGGTATCCCAATCTGCATTTGGGGAATAAACTTCAGGCATCTCAACTTCCATCTCCAGATCCACTGGCAGTTACTGAGGCCCGGTCCTGATCTGTCCAGGTCTCCGCCTCCAGCTCTGCGGCGCCTGATAACTGGCCGAGTAGTACAGACGCTTGCTGCCGGTCATTCATCCCAAACATATCCAGGAGTGTGCGGATTTTTCTTTTGAATCCTTGCAGAGTGTCAGGGGAACCATCATATTGTGGTAGCCAGGTAGCGCCTGGCACATACGGTAAAGTCATTGGCATTATCTGCGCGGTCGCTCGTGCGTCCATGTCACCTTGATCTTGAGGGGGAACTGCCGCTGCGCTCGCTTCACCCGGCGCCGACATCTTTCTATGCCCCCTTGGTTTTCAGCAGCAAGATGGCGGCAACTGAATTTTTTTTTTTTTTATTCACTTTGGGCTCAACAGTTTTGGAGAAGGTGCACGTCACCCAGGTTAGTGGGTCCAGTCCAATCCTGTTCGTGACGCCAAAAATCAATGTGTGACGCCCTAGCAGCAGTCGGACTGCTCGGCAGACACTTTGATGAAAAACAAAAAGGTTTTTTACAGGGGAGAATATTTGTGACGCCACCTGCGGTGTGCGGTAATAAGGAATACCGCCGCTGCTGTATGGGAGTGCCGGGGCTGATGGTGTTGGGGCAGCCTGGTGGTGATTCCCTCCGCAGGTAGGGGCCCCGGGACTCAGGGTAGGGAATAGGTAGGAACAGCCTATATTGATATAGGGCCGGCAGGACGCTGGGGGCCAGGGTACTCACTCAGGTGTGATGACGCATTCAGTGGACACAGACTCTGAGGTAAACAAAGTCTCTTGGTACTGCTGCACTCGGTGACTGCACGTGCGGTGGTCCCTTTCAGTGATTCTGTGGTGGACTGGAGCCTTCCTCCATACACTGTATACTGTGTGTGTCCCTGGCCCCGTTGGCTTGAAACCTTCGGGTCCCGTCCCTCTTTTTAATTGGGACCTGCTCTTAGCAGCTGGCACGTGGGATTTTCTGTGACTGCTCTGTGTGGGAAGTCCTATCCCTCCGCTGTGCTGACGCCGCTAATCTCTGAGCCGTCAAGTACAGGCCACTGTCTGCGACCCAGCCAGGCTCTCCTCAGGGAGCTCTTAATCCCCAGGTCCTCTCTCTTTTTCAGTTACTACCAACTGTCTAACTGACTCCTCCCACCAGCCTGTCTGACTCATAGGTGGGCGGTTCCTTTCCCAGCTGGAACCACGCCCCTGGTGTGCCTGACAAGTGTAGTGTTTGGGTGACTAGGATTTGTGCTGTTAGTACAGAATCACTGTTGCGGACCCCGGAACCAAGGAGGGTGGGCCCTGCACCAAGGATAGAGAATAGTGCAGTTCCCTGTGACACCCTGGATTAGTCCAGGAGCGTCACACAGGCGTGCGTTCCATTACCCTCACTGCATTCCACTCCCATACAGGAAGTGGGCGCAGCTATTACTACGGTCGCACATAAAAGAACCCACGGCCACCACTGCACATAGCTGACTCCACCACAGGACACCCACTTCTACACCAACGCAGGTAAGACAGGATCGGCACCTCTATGCTCCCGTTACAATCAGGCTCAGTCACCATGTGATAACGCTCTCAACTCTTTAGTTGCAGGCTCCCCTTGCTTCACCTCCACTGGCTGTGCTGCCATTTCCTCTCCCACCTGGAAGGTATACTTTATTCCACTATTTTCCTGTTTCTCTCTTCCCCCTTTTCCCATAACCTACTTTTATCTGCATTTGTGGGGTATCTATATGCTATTTACATCATAGTTTTATTCATTAATATGGAAGGGAAGAGTGCCCATGAGAGTGTTGAACTGCGGAGAGCAAGAGATTAAGCTGCTCCGATTTGCCACCATTGATAAGCTGTTCTCAGTAGATACACATGCTATCCAAACAGCAGCATCCACCATTGCTTCAGCCCACCCATTCAGTGACAGCTCACCAAGTCAGCCAGAGGAGTGGTGTAAGGAATTACACGTAGGCACTGACTCCACACCTTCACATCACAAGAAGGGGGTCTACAGGCTAGTGCAAGAATACGAGCAAGTCTTCAGCAAACATCCGCTAGACTTTTGAAGAATAAAAGGGGTCAAACACTACATCCCCACAAGTGCACACCCACCCATCAAAGATAGATATAAGCCAAAACTACCTGCACATTACCAGTGTACCAAGGACATGTTGAGCAACATGAAGGAGGCTGGGGTTATCCGTGACAGTTGTAGCCTCTGGGCAGCTCCGTTGGTCCTGTTAAAGAAGAAGGACAGCACCACTCCCCTGTATTGAGGAACAGCTAGCTGCATTGAGAACTGCAAATTATTTTTCTACCCTTGATCTCACTAGTCGCTATTGGCAAGTGTCCGTTGCTGAGGCAGACCGGGAGAAGACCGCCTTTGCCACCCCGATGGGTCTCTGCGAGTTCAAAAGCATGCCCTTCGAGCTGTGCAATTTGCCAGGAACCTTCCAGAGGCTGATGGAATGCTGCTTGGGACACCGAAACTTTGAAACGGTACTGCTATACCTTTATGATGTTATTGTTTATTCTAAAGCAAACAAGATTTTAGGGTGTATAAAAAGGGAGATTAGATCCGGTGAGCCCAACGTATTGTTACCCCTCTATAAATCACTTGTAAGGCCACATCTGGAATATGGGGTAAAGTCCTGAGCAGGTTGATAACCATTGGTTTGAGCATGGTAGGGTGTAGTGCGCATCTTCCTGCATCGGTAAAAGCTGCAGAAGTCCTTGAAGATTTCCGCTTCAAAGGCTGTGCCTTGATCTGTGAGGACTCTCTCTGAGTAGCCATGAGGTCTGCATAAGTGTGCTTGGAAGACCTTCGCTGCAGTATGGGCCATTAGATCTTTGACTTGTACCACAACCATAAATCTCGAGTAGTTGTCTACCATCGTAAGTGCATACGTGAGCTCGCCTCGATATTCTGCAACAAAACTCCCTTTTTCGATTTCAGTTTCAGCAAACACTACTCTTCCTGTAGAAAATATTTATCATTACCTAAGACAGTCATTCTAATGCATGACAATATTAAGGCAATTTAGTTAAAACTTGTTTTAACTCACCTTTAAGGGGATTGATGTATTTCATGGTCAATCCAGGTTTGTCAGTGATGGCACTGACATAATGTATGGCGTCTTTTTCGGGCGTTATCCTTTGCCTTTTCATTGTGAAAATCCAGTTGCCTATATCAAAGCAAATTCTACTACTTGTAAAGTATGCAGAAAATGAAATGTAGAACATATAACATCAACTGCTTAGGAACGCATCATAGGTTAGTACTTAAAAGGATATTGTCATGTTCTAGTCATAATGCAAGCTGGACATTTTTCATGTTACCCTGTAATCGCCGGCCTGTTCTAATGCTCACAAGCCAAGATATAGGCTCAGCTGCTAAGGCTTCCCTCTGCCTTCTGAATGAAACTTGAATATGTCTGGGTCACTGTGTATATAGCAGGTGCTCAGAAAAAATAAGAGTCAATTCAATAGAAATAGCTCTGGCACACTATAGTGATCAATAACGTAAGAAAAGAACTCTTGGAATGCTGAAAATTCTTTATTTGTGCAAAAGGATAATTCATCCAACGTTTCGACCTTGTTTTTAGGTCTTTATCAAGGATAAAGTTATCTAAGATCATAAAGGGTTACAAAACCATATAAACACGTAATTAGTACATAGTACAACATAACAGTACAATATATTGCTACTTGAGAGTACAATGGGTCAAATGACCATGATGCACATACAAAAAATTTTTCCAAAGCCATAGTGAAAACATTTGTACTGAGGAAAGAAAATTTCCACATGACCTATCTGGAGAAACATTCTGGATCAAACAACCAAAAATAGTCAAGCAGGTAAATACACACCTATATGGATAACAGGATGATATGTGTTCAATTGTATGGCGTCATTGCCATTAAGGTACAAATGGAAAACTTGCAATCCTATATAGTGAAGGAAATGAACACATATCATATCAAAGAACACAGGAACATGGGTGTGAGAAAAACCTCAATGTTTATACTTTGTTCTTTATAATGGTGTGAACATGTATATGTCTCAGTACCTTATGCACTTGAGAATTCTAGTGAGTAGATCATGAAAGCCTATTTCAGAACTGGAATCGGTAAATAATTGTAGGTGGAATCTAAATGAAAAGATGGTACAAGTGTTATCATGACACGTGGGCTATAACACAATGGACCGTGTGACAAAGAAGAAAGGAGAGAAAGAAGAGGAAGAAAATGCAACTACCTGTAACATTACGTGATAGTCACTGGTAAGTATCACTTGACAATTCAAGTGAAAAAGGATTCCTTTATTAAAGGGTTCTCAGTCGCCTCAGGATCATGAAATACTAGGGTAAATGATATGAGAATGGGTAAGAAGCACCACTAAAGGAAATATGAGATGCAGGACATATATCTATAAACCCCTGAACTACATGATAGAAATAAAAAGAAGAAAAAAGAAAAAAAAGAAGAAAGAAGAAGAACACATAGAATGCGGAAAGAGAATGGGTACAACTACCTGAGTTACTGCAGGGAGGCCCCTGGTTGGTATTGTGAGGGTTAGTGGAATTCCTTCACTGAAGGGTTCTCAGTTGCCTCAGGTTCGTGAAAAATGCTATAGACAAATAATGCCCGGAGAAAAGGGGTTCATATACAGCGAATAATGGTAATACAAGGTACATGTGTCACATGTAATAGTATATATATATATATTGTACTAAGCTCTACACCAGAAATAGAAAGTAGTCCCTCTGCCTTCTGTCTAGGTGCCCTGAGTTATGTCCAGCCGCTATGAGTAAGGAAGGAGGTGGGCGGGATGTTCCGGCCACTCATCTCCGCCCCTCCGCTGCTATTGGGCGGTCGCTCAGTGACGTCGCTGTGACGCCGCACGGACCGCCCCCTTAGAAAGGAGGCGGTTCGCCGGTCACAGCGACGTCGCCGGGCAGGTAAGTATGTGTGACGGGTCTGGTCGGTGTTGTGCAGCATGGGCAGCGATTTGCCCGTGTCGCGCAACAGATGGGGGCGGGTATCCACACTAGCGATATCGGGACCGATATCGCAGTGTGTAAAGTAGCCTTTAATAAACTGTGTAAAGGATTTTAAGTAAAAATCCACAATAAACCAGCGCTAGATGGGTTTTTATAATTTTATTAATAGACCACAAATAAAACATTTTTTGCTATCCTTGTTTCAAGACAGAGTATTTGATAATATACAATACACTAATTATTACTAAAACCAAGGACCACATAAAACAAGGACCACATAAAGTAAAAAATGAAAGTAATGAGAATAAAATTCTTTTGTATAACCAATTAACTTCGAGGTGATACAATATTCACATTGATTTAGTTTTACCAGTCTAATGTAATGCCCCGGCCGGTGGCATATATTTTGTTTGGTTAATAATTTAGACTTATACAATGAAAGATGTACTATACCACCCCTGGCTAACTTACAAGTTTTAAGTTGTACAATATAAGTTTGCGACGTTATATTCGCCCCCAGGGCCTGGGGGAATAAACCTCACAACAACTTGACCGCAAAAAACACCCCGGATTTCTCCGTTGATTAGGCTGGAACCGCTATGTACAGGATTGACCTGTTAGACTTCCAGAGCGGACGTTTTGAGGCCAGTGGCCGCGACTAGTGCTGGCTCTGGGGGAGATGTATGGTTACCGACATCCCTCTTTACAGAGCCTTTATAACACTTCACAAGGCCACAAACCAGCCGGTCCCGTATTCTCCCAAATGTACTTTCGAAATCAAGCAGTACGAAGCCACTGAAAGCACCAAGATGTTGGCTGCGGACAACAATAAGATCAGCGGTAACTACTCAGCCTCTCCAGCGGGCAGTCCAGACCGTATCCAGTGTCAGCTGACTGATTCCACACAGGAGGAAGTTGCTTGGCAGGTTAGCACCACACAAGGCTCCGATCCGCTTCCAAACGAGCAATGCAGAACCGCTGGAGGTACCAATGTATCCTGGTTGCAGACAAAGGAAATGTCAGCGGTAACCTCTCAACCTCTCCAGCAGGCAATCCGTACCGTGTCCAGTGGAAGCCGGTTGATTCCACACGAGGGAGAGATTACTTGGCAGGTTATCACCGCACAGGTGAGGTAGGCAAAAACAGAGTCCTGATCCGACGCGCGTTTCGGGGGCGTGTAACGGCCCCCTTCCTCAAGGATAACTCAGCTGTTGCCTAGAGCACTATTTATGCATATATTTAATTGGTTATAATTTGCATAAAATTAAACAATGTTTAAATTCAACCAACATTCAATGACCACTACATATATCAATTTGTGAAAGACCGTTCATAATAGCCATATAATATAATTATGTGCAAAGGTTTTTCTAAAGGTTTTTCTAAAAAGACCTATATATAGCCTTGCTTGTATCATCATATACTGGGAAGACAATGTGTATATATGCATATGCTTTTTTTCAACAATAAATTTAACAAAAGGACATCATAAAGGTGTAATATAAATTTGCTATAATATGAAAAGCCCCTTATATCTACATCAACCTTGGGCAAGTGAAGCACCAATTTTAATATATATTATGCATATATACACATATATCTCCATGACAATCGCTTTTTTTTTTTTTTTTTTTTTCCTTCTCTCCGTATTATTATCAGTACCTATTACTCCTCTACCTATAAAAATATAAATTAATTAAAAGGAAACAGTTCTATATCATTATTGAGTCCATATGGTTTCAAGGTGTTCAATTCAAAAATCCATTGGCTTTCTGCTCGTGACATTTTTTTAATGAAATCGCCACCTCTCCAATCCTTAGTTATTTTTTGTACGCCCCATACTTGGGATCCTTTAAAGGACCCTCCATGTTTTAACACATAATGTCTGGATAGGGGGTGCTTAGTACATTTATTTTTAACACTTCTAATGTGCTCACCCACCCTTTTCCATAGGGGTCTAATAGTTCTCTCAATGTATTTTTTCTGACAGGGACATTGAATTCAATATACTACTCCCTTTGATTGACATGTAATAAATTCTCTAATCATGACTTCTGACTGCCCCTGTAAGAAGGATTTCCGTGAAATATTTTTTGTATTCTTACATACTATACAGCTTTTGCATGGAAAAAAACCTTTCAGGTCAAATAATCCTCCCTTATTAGGTGCTGTAAGATTACGTATGGTGGGTGCCACTAAATTGCCAATATTGTTTGCCTTCCTATATATGAATATAACGTCGCAAACTTGTACATAAATATTGTACAACTTAAAACTTGTAAGTTAGCCAGGGGTGGTATAGTACATCTTTCATTGTATAAGTCTAAATTATTAACCAAACAAAATATATGCCACCGGCCGGGGCATTACATTAGACTGGTAAAACTAAATCAATGTGAATATTGTATCACCTCGAAGTTAATTGGTTATACAAAAGAATTTTATTCTCATTACTTTCATTTTTTATTTTATGTGGTCCTTGTTTTATGTGGTCCTTGGTTTTAGTAATAATCAGTGTATTGTATATTATCAAATACTCTGTCTTGAAACAAGGATAGCAAAAAATTTTTTATTTGTGGTCTATTAATAAAATTATAAAAACCCATCTAGCGCTGGTTTATTGTGGATTTTTACTTAAAATCCTTTACACAGTTTATTAAAGGCTACTTTACACACTGCGATATCGGTACCGATATCGCTAGTGTGGATACCCGCCCCCATCTGTTGCGCGACACGGGCAAATCGCTGCCCATGCTGCACAACACCGACCAGACCCGTCACACATACTTACCTGCCCGGCGACGTCGCTGTGACCGGCGAACCGCCTCCTTTCTAAGGGGGCGGTCCGTGCGGCGTCACAGCGACGTCACTGAGCGACCGCCCAATAGCAGCGGAGGGGCGGAGATGAGTGGCCGGAACATCCCGCCCACCTCCTTCCTTCCTCATAGCGGCTGGGAGGCAGGTAAGGAGAGGTTCCTCGTTTCTGCGGTGTCACACGGAGCGATGTGTGCTGCCGCAGGAGCGACGAACTACATCGTTACTGCTGCAGTAACGATAATCGAGAATGGAGACCCATGTCACCGATGAGCGATTTTGCACGTTTTTGCAGCGATGCAAAATCGCTCATCGGTGTCACACGCAGCAACATCGCTAATGCGGCCGGATGTGCGTCACAAATTCCGTGACCCCAACGACTCCGCATTAGCGATGTCGCAGCGTGTAAAGCCCCCTTTAGTGGGAGTGGTGTACAGGGTCTTAGCAGTAAAGAGTATTCCATATTTCTGCCAGATACCCACAGAGATATTGAAATCTGAAAAAAGAGACTTCTGCTCATTGAAGGTAAGAACTGCTCACATAGCGTTCAACTCCACAGCAAACGAGTGCTCTAGCACTGGCATCTCAGCAGGGATATTCCCCTACTACACATGTGTGTCTGGGTCCCTGTGACAGTTTACAGGACATAACTCAGGGCACCTAGACAGAAGGCAGAGGGACTACTTTCTATTTCTGGTGTAGAGCTTAGTACAATATATATATATATACTATTACATGTGACACATGTACCTTGTATTACCATTATTCGCTGTATATGAACCCCTTTTCTCCGGGCATTATTTGTCTATAGCATTTTTCACGAACCTGAGGCAACTGAGAACCCTTCAGTGAAGGAATTCCACTAACCCTCACAATACCAACCAGGGGCCTCCCTGCAGTAACTCAGGTAGTTGTACCCATTCTCTTTCCGCATTCTATGTGTTCTTCTTCTTTCTTCTTTTTTTTCTTTTTTCTTCTTTTTATTTCTATCATGTAGTTCAGGGGTTTATAGATATATGTCCTGCATCTCATATTTCCTTTAGTGGTGCTTCTTACCCATTCTCATATCATTTACCCTAGTATTTCATGATCCTGAGGCGACTGAGAACCCTTTAATAAAGGAATCCTTTTTCATTTGAATTGTCAAGTGATACTTACCAGTGACTATCACGTAATGTTACAGGTAGTTGCATTTTCTTCCTCTTCTTTCTCTCCTTTCTTCTTTGTCACACGGTCCATTGTGTTATAGCCCACGTGTCATGATAACACTTGTACCATCTTTTCATTTAGATTCCACCTACAATTATTTACCGATTCCAGTTCTGAAATAGGCTTTCATGATCTACTCACTAGAATTCTCAAGTGCATAAGGTACTGAGACATATACATGTTCACACCATTATAAAGAACAAAGTATAAACATTGAGGTTTTTCTCACACCCATGTTCCTGTGTTCTTTGATATGATATGTGTTCATTTCCTTCACTATATAGGATTGCAAGTTTTCCATTTGTACCTTAATGGCAATGACGCTATACAATTGAACACATATCATCCTGTTATCCATATAGGTGTGTATTTACCTGCTTGACTATTTTTGGTTGTTTGATCCAGAATGTTTCTCCAGATAGGTCATGTGGAAATTTTCTTTCCTCAGTACAAATGTTTTCACTATGGCTTTGGAAAAATTTTTTGTATGTGCATCATGGTCATTTGACCCATTGTACTCTCAAGTAGCAATATATTGTACTGTTATGTTGTACTATGTACTAATTACGTGTTTATATGGTTTTGTAACCCTTTATGATCTTAGATAACTTTATCCTTGATAAAGACCTAAAAACAAGGTCGAAACGTTGGATGAATTATCCTTTTGCACAAATAAAGAATTTTCAGCATTCCAAGAGTTCTTTTCTTACGTTATTGATCACTATAGTGTGCCAGAGCTATTTCTATTGAATTGACTGTTATTTTTTCTGAGCACCTGCTATATACACAGTGACCCAGACATATTCAAGTTTCATTCAGAAGGCAGAGGGAAGCCTTAGCAGCTGAGCCTATATCTTGGCTTGTGAGCATTAGAACAGGCCGGCGATTACAGGGTAACATGAAAAATGTCCAGCTTGCATTATGACTAGAACATGACAATATCCTTTTAAGTACTAACCTATGATGCGTTCCTAAGCAGTTGATGTTATATGTTCTACATTTCATTTTCTGCATACTTTACAAGTAGTAGAATTTGCTTTGATATAGGCAACTGGATTTTCACAATGAAAAGGCAAAGGATAACGCCCGAAAAAGACGCCATACATTATGTCAGTGCCATCACTGACAAACCTGGATTGACCATGAAATACATCAATCCCCTTAAAGGTGAGTTAAAACAAGTTTTAACTAAATTGCCTTAATATTGTCATGCATTAGAATGACTGTCTTAGGTAATGATAAATATTTTCTACAGGAAGAGGAGTGTTTGCTGAAACTGAAATCGAAAAAGGGAGTTTTGTTGCAGAATATCGAGGCGAGCTCACGTATGCACTTACGATGGTAGACAACTACTCGAGATTTATGGTTGTGGTACAAGTCAAAGATCTAATGGCCCATACTGCAGCGAAGGTCTTCCAAGCACACTTATGCAGACCTCATGGCTACTCAGAGAGAGTCCTCACAGATCAAGGCACAGCCTTTGAAGCGGAAATCTTCAAGGACTTCTGCAGCTTTTACCGATGCAGGAAGATGCGCACTACACCCTACCATGCTCAAACCAATGGTTATCAACCTGCTCAGGACTTTACCCCATATTCCAGATGTGGCCTTACAAGTGATTTATAGAGGGGTAACAATACGTTGGGCTCACCGGATCTAATCTCCCTTTTTATACACCCTAAAATCTTGTTTGCTTTAGAATAAACAATAACATCATAAAGGTATAGCAGTACCGTTTCAAAGTTTCGGTGTCCCAAGCAGCATTCCATCAGCCTCTGGAAGGTTCCTGGCAAATTGCACAGCTCGAAGGGCATGCTTTTGAACTCGCAGAGACCCATCGGGGTGGCAAAGGCGGTCTTCTCCCGGTCTGTCTCAGCAACGGACACTTGCCAATAGCGACTAGTGAGATCAAGGGTAGAAAAATAATTTGCAGTTCTCAATGCAGCTAGCTATTCCTCAATACAGGGGAGTGGTGCTGTCCTTCTTCTTTAACAGGACCAACGGAGCTGCCCAGAGGCTACAACTGTCACGGATAACCCCAGCCTCCTTCATGTTGCTCAACATGTCCTTGGTACACTGGTAATGTGCAGATAGTTTTGGCTTATATCTCTCTTTGATGGGTGGGTGTGCACTTGTGGGGATGTAGTGTTTGACCCCTTTTATTCTTCAAAAGTCTAGCGGATGTTTGCTGAAGACTTGCTCGTATTCTTGCACTAGCCTGTAGACCCCCTTCTTGTGATGTGAAGGTGTGGAGTCAGTGCCTACGTGTAATTCCTTACACCACTCATCTGGCTGACTTGGTGAGCTGTCACTGAATGGGTGGGCTGAACAATGGTGGATGCTGCTGTTTGGATAGCATGTGTATCTACTGAGAACAGCTTATCAATGGTGGCAAATCGGAGCAGCTTAATCTCTTGCTCTCCGCAGTTCAACACTCTCATGGGCACTCTTCCCTTCCATATTAATGAATAAAACTATGATGTAAATAGCATATAGATACCCCACAAATGCAGATAAAAGTAGGTTATGGGAAAAGGGGGAAGAGAGAAACAGGAAAATAGTGGAATAAAGTATACCTTCCAGGTGGGAGAGGAAATGGCAGCACAGCCAGTGGAGGTGAAGCAAGGGGAGCCTGCAACTAAAGAGTTGAGAGCGTTATCACATGGTGACTGAGCCTGATTGTAACGGGAGCATAGAGGTGCCGATCCTGTCTTACCTGCGTTGGTGTAGAAGTGGGTGTCCTGTGGTGGAGTCAGCTATGTGCAGTGGTGGCCGTGGGTTCTTTTATGTGCGACCGTAGTAATAGCTGCGCCCACTTCCTGTATGGGAGTGGAATGCAGTGAGGGTAATGGAACGCACGCCTGCGCATTTGTGTTTAACGTCGCGCATGTGCAGAACGGAGAAAAGGCTGCGCTCACTTCCTAATGAAAGGGAGTGAGACGCATCTGGGAAGGGAAGGGAAAAGATTAGGGTTTGGGGATGATGAAAGGGCTTTCTACGGGCAAGGATGGCAAAGGGTGGCAGTGACGGAAAGTCAGGCAGCCTGTCCTGTCCTGTCCTGTCCGTCCGTCTTTTTGTATCATGAATTGGAAAGACTGCAAGGGGGAGGGGAGGTGCTTGTGTCCAAAAGGAGGAGTTATTCAGATTCATTGCAGTGGGCGGCGGCTGCAAAAAGCACCATTCTTCTTGTTTTTGCTCTGCAAAACAGCCTTTTCAAGGGTTGGCTTGGGTGACAAAATGTCTTCTGTAGGTGTGGGTTTGTCTCCCTCTCCCTAAGATGTGTCCGGTATAGGCCAGGGTGCCACTCAAGGCCGTAACCAATTCGGGTTATAGCTTCTCGGCCTTTTGGCTAAGATCAAGTGTAGTTTCGGAGGACGCTACCTTGGTCGGTACTGGAAGGTGCCTGGGATTGCACGTCTGCCGGCCTTGAGGAAGTGTGTGCGCCTTCTGGTGACACATAGCCCTCTTGTGCCTGGACGGTTCCCAGGCAACGGGAGGCGATCACCTTTGTTATTTTGAAGTCCTACTGATAAACAGAAAAAAAAAAAAATTAAATCTGTTCTTATCAGTTTAATATCTGATACGTCCCCTCTCTGGGGACCATATATTAAATGGATTTTTAGAACAAGGAGATGGAAAAAATCTTGCTCTGTCCACTCCACGCATTGACCTGGTATTGCAGTACCTCCAGGACCGGTGCACCCCTTCTTAACCCAGTTTCCAAAAGCAGAACTCAATTCACCTGATTCAAATGAGCCCCATTAGTGAATTGAAAGAAAGCAAAAACTTTATATGCACCTCAATTTGGCCAATTCACTTTTCACACTTTCACCCTTTTTTTTATCTTTCACACCTTTTACTTGCTTTATTGATGCAAAAAGCTGTGCCAAATAGCAAACTCATCTCCACTCAACTTGACCAACTCTGCTATGTCCCGTGCAGTATCTTATTCTCAGTCTTATCTAGATCATTTGCAATTGAATAGAATAGATCCCTTTTGGCTGCTTATGACTGTGTAAAATATGTAGTTTTACTGGGCTGGGATGAGAGAATCCATTGAAGCATGGTGTAGGGATTGTGGTTCCTGTGTGCTAAGAAGAGAGGCTGGCACCAGCCAGAAAGCCCCATTGCAGCCAATAATCACTTAATAACTTTTTCAACTTGTCATCATATGGGAGGCCTTCCATTCCTTGTAGTAGTCTAGTTGCCCACCTTTGAACTGACTCTAACTTCTGAATGTCCTTTTTAAAATGTGGAGCCCAAAACTGGTTCCCATATTCCAGATGTAGCCTTACAAGTGATTTATAGAGGTGTAACAATACGTTGGGATCACGGGATCTAATCTCCCTTTTTATACACCCTAAAATCTTGTCCCAAGCAGCATTCCATCAGCCTCTGGAAGGTTCCTGGCGCATTGCACAGCTCGAAGGGCATGCTTTTGAACTCGCAGAGACCCATAGGGGTGGCGAAGGCGGTCTTCTCCCGGTCTGCCTCAGCAACGGACACTTGCCAATAGTGACTAGTGAGATCAAGGGTAGAAAAATAATTTGCAGTTCTCAATGCAGCTAGCGATTCCTCAATACGGGGAGTGGTGCCGTCCTTCTTTTTTAACAGGATCAACAGAGCTGCCCAAAGGCTACAACTGTCACGGATAACCCCAGCCGCCTTCATGTTGCTCAACATGTCCTTGGTACACTGGCAATGTGAAGGTGGTATTGGCTTATAGCTCTCTTTGATGGGTGGGTGTGCACCTGTGGGGATGTGGTGTTGGACCCCTTTTATTCCCCCAAAATCTAGCGGGCTTCCCACCGGTAACCCGCTCCCCAGCTTGGATGGATGCTGAGGGAGCCCCTTTTGCCCGCAGGCTCTGGCCCTGGGAACTGTAGCCTTGGCGGTGACTGTGCTTCCCTCTACGGTGTGAGCTGTTGCCTTCAATCGGGTCTTGACTGCTGGGAAACCCTGGAGGTTCCCGTCGCTAACGGATTTGACCGGTTTTACGGCGACTCCTAGCCTGGTCGGGGTCCGTAGGCCCTGCCGGATGGTGCTGGCTTCTCTTCACTCCCCGATCTGGTACCGGCGGGCCACCGCCCATCCCCGGTCCGTACGGTTCACTCCAATCAGCCTCTCCTGCAGAAGGTCACCACCGTCTGCCAACCTTGCTGAGTGCCCGGGCCACACACCCGGACACGGTCAGTCTCCTCTCCTCTTCACTTCTCTAACTCCAAAACTGATCTCTAATCTGACTCCTTTTCCCGCCTCCAGGACTGTGAACTCCTCGGTGGGTGGGATCAACCGCCTGGCCCACCCCCTGGTGTGGACATCAGCCCCTGGAGGAAGGCAACTAGGATTTGTGTTTAGCTTCGGTGTGCCTAGCCGGAGTGTAGAGTGTGTTGGTGTAGTACCTGTGACGACCTGGCTTGTCCAGGGCGCCACATTCCCCTATAGTAAAATGCAGACCGTCCGCGGGCTGCCCGTCCATCACCGGTTTTATTTTCACAACTGAAAAAGAATAAAACGGTAAAACATGTAAAAGCATCATAAACATTTTACAACGGTACAGCTTCCGCTCTTCTCCCACCCAAACAACCTGGCCCTGATGCTGCCCCTAAGAAGCGGGCAGCACCCCTTGACCCCAGTCCAGCACCAAGTTGCCCGAGCGGGTTCTGTCTCTTTCAGGGGGCCCACGTCCAAGGGGACCCCTGAACCCCCGGAGGATCGCCACCGGTTACGGTAGTGGCGGGCCTAGGCCATCCCTTTCCTCCAGGCCCATCCTCCCAAATCAGCCTCTCCGGAGGCGGTAACGGTGTCAAGCCAACAAACATTTTTATTTACATTGCACTAAGTTTGTGGTTGCCCTGCAAGTTCTCGGGCTTGTCCGTAAGCAGTTCCTTACGCAATGGTTGCACAGTCCCTACGGGGACAACAGTTGCCGGCAACGGCCGGTTTAATCACGGTTCAATCAGGTAAACTTCTTTGGTTGATCATCTTTACTTATCATTTAAAACTTTCAAACTGGTACACTCAACACATAAAGCCCCCCCCTTTTAAAGAGTAGTTTCCCTGTACCTAAGTGGGGGTCTACCTAGGTTGGGGCGAGTGGACCTTCGGGGTCCGGTGTCAGTGGTGACAGGCAGTGGGGCAGAGGGAACAGTCAGTTCCTCCTCCCTGCTATCATGTGGGGCAGGCGGAGGCGTAGGGGAGCTGGGTACAGGTACATCCCTGGGCACTGGCTCGCGGTTAACCGTTTCCATCATTTCTTCATCCACGGGTTGTGGGAACAGTATCACTGGAAGGATCACCGCACCGTTCTGTGTAGGCCAGTCTGCTGGAAAATCACCCATCATGGTGTGGATTACCTCTTTTTCCTTCTCCACTGGACTGGGAACTGGAGCCTCATCCGCTACTCTCAATGCTGGTGGGCACTTCTTCAGGTGGTCTCGGGAAACCGTGGTCAAAGTCCCCCCCTGGTCACGGCTGATCTGGTAGGCCTTCCCATTCTCCCATCCTGTGGGCTGGACTACATACGGGGTTTTTTCCCATTGATCATCCAGCTTGTGGGCCCTTCTTTTCCGCTTCAGCACTACATCCCCAGGTTTGAAGGAACCGGCAGGCGCCTTCTTGTTGAAGCACTGCTCCTGTTGTCCCCGACTCCGGCACAAGTTCTTTTCAACATACTCCTGGACCTGTCGGTACTGTGTCCTCCGCCGAGTGTCCCATTCAGCTGTCGACAGGAGTGCTTCTGAAGCTTCCAAGCCCATTTCCAGATCCACTGGTAGCCGGCCGGGACGAGCTCTAATCAGGTATGCTGGAGTGCATTTCGTAGAGCTGGAAGGGATGTTGTTGTACATATCGACCAGGTCAGGTAGCTTCTCCAGCCACAGGTTCCGCTCTTCCAGTGGTAACGTCTTGAGGAGGCCCAGGACCAAGTGGTTCATCTTTTCACAAATGCCATTGGTTTGGGCGTGGTAAGGCGTGGTCCGGATTTTCTTGCAGCCGTACAACTGGCAGAATTCCTGGAATACCTCTGCTTCAAAGGCCGGACCCTGGTCGGTAAGCACCCTCTCCGGGTACCAATGCGGTCAACAGAAATAAGCCTGGAAAGCCTTAGCAGCGGTGCGGCCGGTTAAGTCCTTAACTGGGACAACCACCAGGAACCTCGAGTAGTGGTCTACGATGGTCAGAGCGTAGGTGTACCCACTTCGGCTGGGGGTGAGCTTTACATGGTCAAGGGCAACCAGCTCCAGCGGTTGGTGTGTAATGATCGGGTGTAGGGGTGCCTTCTGGCTGGCCTCGTCCTTCCTTCTCAATGCGCAAGGGCCACATTCTCGGCACCAGGCCTCCACAGATTCCCGCATTCCACTCCAATAGAACCGCTCTCTTAACAACATCTCTAGCTTCTTCCACCCGAAGTGCACTGCACCATCATGGTATGCTTGCAGGACGGTGGGCACGTTAGCCTGGGGAATCACCAGCTGGCGGATCTTCTCGTGAGTCTTTGGATTAATCAGCTCGCGATACAACTTCCCCTGGTGTAGGTATAGCCGGGTCCGTTCTTGCCACAGACGTTGGGCTTCGGCAGGGGCAGCAGGGTCTATCCCAGCAGAACCCTGTTCCACTAGAGTCTTGACCAGGCGGACAGCAGGTGCCTGGTCCTGAGCTTCCTGCCAGTCCTGTCGGGGCAGCGGATCCAGGTTCACCCGTTGTTGGTAGACGTGCACCTTCTCAGTGAATGGCCGGTGAAATGCAGGCAACTCGATCTCTTCGAGGTCATCATCCTCTGGCCCCTCTTCCGACAGGTGGGGCATCCGGGAGAGTGCATTGGCATTGACGTTGGTACGGCCGGCCCGGTACTTGATGGTGAAATCGTAGTTGGCTAACCTGGTCACCCACCGCTGCTCCAACGCGCCCAGCTTGGCCGTATCTAGATGGGTCAGCAGGTTATTGTCTGTGTACGCGGTGAACTTGGCTGCTGCCAGGTAATGGCGGAACCGCTCGGTGATAGCCCACACCAGTGCCAAGAGCTCAAGCTTGAAGGAGATGTAGTTCTCAGGGTTCCTCTCAGTCGGTCGGAGTTTTCGGCTAGCATAAGCTATTACCTTTTCCCTTCTGTCTTGGACCTGGGATAGAACAGCCCCCAAGCCCACATTGCTGGCGTCGGTGTAGAGGATGAATGGGCGGCTGTAGTCAGGGTACGCTAGGATTTCCTCTCCGGTCAGGGCTGTTCTCAGCTGGCGGAAGGATTCCTCATGCTTTTCTTCCCACACCAATGGGGCTACTAGGGATCTACCACCCTTGGTCTGTCCTACGAGGAGGTCTTGCATGGGGGCAGCCATCTTTGTGTACCCCTTAATGAAGCGACGGTAATATTTCACCAGGCCCAGAAACTGCCTCACTTCCCTCACTGTGGTCGGTCTCGGCCAGTCATCATAGTATCATAGTTTTAAGGTTGAAGGGAGACTCTAAGTCCATCTAGTTCAACCCGTAGCCTAACATGTTGATCCAGAGGAAGGCAAAAAAACCCAATGTGGCAAACAAGTTCCAATGGGGAAAAAATTTCCTTCCTGACTCCACATCCAGCAATCAGACTAGTTCCCTGGATCAATACCCTGTCATAAAATCTAATATACATAACTGGTTATATTAAATTTTTCAAGAAAGGCATCCAGGCTCTGCTTAAATGTTAGTAGTGAATCACTCATTACAACATCATGCGGCAGAGAATTCCATAGTCTCACTGCTCGTACAGTAAAGAATCCTCGTCTGTGATTATAATAATAATAATAATAATTTTATTCATTTATATAGCGCTATTAATTCCATAGCACTTTACATACATTGGCAACACTGTCCCCATTGGGGCTCACAATCTAGAGTCCCTATCTGTATGTCTTTGGAGTGTGGGAGGAAACCGGAGTACCCGGAGGAAACCCACGCAAACACGGGGAGAACATACAAACTCCTTGCAGATAGTGTCCTTGGTGGGATTATGATTAAACCTTCTTTCCTCAAGACGTAGCGGATGCCCCCGTGTTCCAGTCGCAGGCCTAGGTGTAAATAGATCTTTGGAAAGGTCTCTGTACTGTCCCCTCATATATTTATATATTGTGATTAGATCTCCCCTAAGCCTTCGTTTTTCCAGACTAAATAACCCCAAGTTTAATAACCTGTCTTCGTATTGCATCCCCCCCATTCCTCTAATAATCTTGGTCGCTCTTCTTTGCACCCTCTCCAGTTCAGCTATGTCCTTCTTATATATCGGTGACCAGAATTGTACACAGTATTCTACGTGCGGTCGCACTAGTGACTTGTACAGAGGTAGAACTATATTTTTTTCATGAACACTTATACCTCTTTTAATACATCCCATTATTTTATTAGCCCTGGCAGCAGCTGCCTGACACTGTCCACTAAAGTGAAGTTTACCATCCACCCATACACCCAAGTCTTTTTCTGTGTCTGTTTTACCCAGTGTTCTACAATTAAGTACATAATCATAAATGTTATTTCCTCTACCCAAGTGCATGACCTTACATTTATCTACATTAAACTTCAATTGCCACTTCTCAGCCCAATCCTCCAATTTACATAAATCTCCCTGTAATATAAAATTATCCTCCTCTGTATTGATTACCCTGCAGAGTTTAGTATCATCTGCAAATATTGAAATTCTACTCCGCATGCCCCCAACAAGGTCATTTATAAATATGTTGAAAAGAAGCGGGCCCAATACTGACCCCTGTGGTACACCACTATGAACTGAGACCCAGTCCGAGTACGTACCATTAATAACCACCCTTTGTTTCCTATCACTGAGCCAGTTTTTAACCCAGTTACACATATTTTCCCCTATCCCCATTATTCTCATTTTATGTACCTTTTATGTACCTTATGTAGTCTTGGATGGCGGTGATCTTCTCGGGGTTGGGGGCGACACCTTCCGCACCAACCACATGTCCTAGGTACTGCACTCTGGGTTTCAGCAGATGACACTTTGAGGGCTTCAACTTCATCCCATACTTGGCAAGGGACGCGAACACCTCGGCTAGGTGCTCCAGGTGGGCTTCATACGTCTGTGAGTACACAATCACATCATCCAAGTACAGCAAAACGGTCCCATAGGCAGTCTTCTCTCGGTCTCCCAAGATACTCGTGTACTCGGCCCGAGCACCGAGCCCAATGTTATCCTATGGGAGACCCGAGTATTTTTGTGAAATGACCACCGGCAGCATGTAGAAACCCTAAAAATGGCACAAAAGTCTCCGAAGAGTGCTCAAATGACATGGCAACAGCATGGGGAAGACCCCTTGAAGCATTTATCACTCAAAAGTCACAGCTGTGAATAATTTTGTCCGCGTTTTACGCCATTTTTACGGACTCACCAGAAAACCTTCCAAAATGACACCAAAATGATTTTTCATAGCGGAAATGTTAAGGGCACATACCCAATAGTGAGATAGAGCTAATGTATGTTACTTTTTGAGATCAATACATGAAAGATTTTACGTAAAACATTGTGTGGCACTCCGATGTCCCTGAGAAGAGACGTACATAAAGGCCTCTGAGTCTAATGTGCCCATTTTGAGGAACTGAGTCTTTGTAGTATTTTCCTTTGCCAGGGCAGTCCAAAATTGTGAGGTTCACCAATGCCCCTGCATGCAGACGTGCATGATGGCCTGTAAACCTGAAGTGCCCATTGTAAGGAAGTGGGTCTATTGTAGTATAGCCCTTAGGCAGGGCAGCCAAAAATTGGGAGGCTCCACGTTGTCCCTGGATAGAGACGTGCATGAGGGCCTCAAAACATTAAGTGTCCAGTGTCAGGAAGTGGGTGTATTATAGTATAGCCCTTAGGCAGGGAAGCCAAAAATTGGGAGGCTCCACGTTGTCCCTGGATAGAGACGTGCATGAGGGCCTGTAAACCTGAAGTGCCCATTGGAAGGAAGTGGGTCTTTTGTAGTATAGCCCTTTGGCAGGGCAGCCAAAAATTGGGAGGCTCCACGTTGTCCCTGGATAGAGACGTGCATGAGGGCTTGTAAACCTGAAGTGCCCATTGGAAGGAAGTGGGTCTTTTGTAGTATAGCCCTTTGGCAGGGCAGCCAAAAATTGGGAGGCTCCACGTTGTCCCTGGATAGAGACATGCATGAGGGCCTCAAAACATTAAGTATCCATTGTCAGGAAGTGGGTGTATTATAGTATAGCCCTTAGGCAGGGCAGCCAAAAATTGGGAGGCTCCACGTTGTCCCTGGATAGAGACGTGCATGAGGGCCTGTAAACCTGAAGTGCCCATTGGAAGGAAGTGGGTCTTTTGTAGTATAGCCCTTTGGCAGGGCAGCCAAAAATTGGGAGGCTCCACGTTGTCCCTGGATAGAGACGTGCATGAGGGCCTCAAAACATTAAGTGTCCATTGTCAGGAAGTGGGTGTATTATAGTATAGCCCTTTGGCAGGGCAGCCAAAAATTGGGAGGCTCCACGTTGTCCCTAGATAGAGACGTGCATGAGGGCCTCAAAACATTAAGTGTCCATTGTCAGGAAGTGGGTGTATTATAGTATAGCCCTTAGGCAGGGCAGCCAAAAATTGGGAGGCTCCACGTTGTCCCTGGATAGAGACGTGCATGAGGGCCTCAAAACATTAAGTGTCCATTGTCAGGAAGTGGGTCTTTTGTAGTATAGCCCTTTGGCAGGGCAGCCAAAAATTGGGAGGCTCCACGTTGTCCCTGGATAGAGACGTGCATGAGGGCCTCAAAACATTAAGTGTCCATTGTCAGGAAGTGGGTCTTTTGTAGTATAGCCCTTTGGCAGGGCAGCCAAAAATTGGGAGGCTCCACGTTGTCCCTGGATAGAGACGTGCATGAGGGCCTCAAAACATTAAGTGTCCATTGTCAGGAAGTGGGTGTATTATAGTATAGCCCTTTGGCAGGGCAGCCAAAAATTGGGAGGCTCCACGTTGTCCCTGCATAGAGACGTGCATGAGGGCCTCAAAACATTGTTCCCATTGCAAAGGAGCGGGTCTCCTGTCGTTGTAATGTCCATTCTGCAAAGAATGGGCGAAAAAATTTACCACTGGGGGTATACCTGAAACAAAGGCCTAACTCTTGTAACGGTCATCATGGTGGCGCATGAGGAGAAGGAGGAGCAGTCCAGCGATTATCCAAAGTCCAGAAGTGTGTACCCATGGGTGACTGGAGGTACATGGCAAATTCCCGTTACAAACTTTAAATTCCGCTCTCATTTGCTGGTGGTGTGGTGAAGTCTGGCCCAATCCAACCCTTGTTCATCTTGATCAGAGTCAGCCTGTCAGCATTTTCAGTTGACAGGCGGGTGCGTTTATCTGTAATGATTCCACCTGCGGCACTAAAAACACGCTCTGACAAAACGCTAGCGGCAGGGCAGGCCAGGACTTCCAAGGCGTAGAGAGCCAATTCATGCCACGTGTCCACCTTGGATACCCAATAATTGTAAGGCACAGAGGAATGTCGGAGTACAGTTGTTCGATCTGCAAGGTACTCCTTGAGCATCTGGGCAAACTTAGGATTTCTTGTGGCACTACCCCGCACCTCAGGGGCTGTGGTACGTGAGGGGCTGAGAAAACTGTCCCACATCTTAAAGACTGTTCCCCTACCTCTGGCGGATTGGACTTGTGCCTCTCTCGGCTGTACGCCTTGGTTGTCCACTGATTCCTGACCTATGCCGCTAGCGTTTTGTGAGGGGAATGCTTTGCCTACTTCCGTGACTATGGCCTTCCGGAACTGCTGCATTTTGGTTGACCTCTCCGCCTCGGGAATAAGAGACATAAAGTTCTCCTTGTAGCGTGGGTCTAACAGTGTTACCAACCAGTAATGATTGTCGGCCAAGATGTTCTTAACGCGAGGGTCACGAGACAGGCAGCTTACCATAAAGTCAGCCATGTGCGCCAGACTCTTAACAGCCAGGACTTCAGTAGCCTGACCAACACGTTGACTGAACATGCTGTCCTCCTCCTCCTCCTCCTCCTCCTCCTCATCTACCCTGTCCTCTGGCCAGCCACGCTGAACCGAGGATATGACTGGTGTGCATGTCATATCCTCAATTTGGCCGGAGATTTGCTCCATGTCTTCATCCTCCTCCTCGTCATAGTCCTCCACTGCATGTTGTGATGAGACGAGGCTGGGCTGTGTGTTATCACCCACACCCACTACTGTTTCTTGCTGCAACTCATCGCGCTCCGCTTGCAATGCATCATGTTTGGTTTTGAGCAGAGACCGTTTTAGAAGGCAGAGTAGCGGTATGGTGACGCTAATAATGGCGTCATCACCACTCACCATCTTGGTGGAGTCCTCAAAGTTTTGGAGGATGGTACATAGGTCGGACATCCATCTCCACTCCTCAGGTGTTATGTGTGGAGTTTGACCCATTTCCCGACGGCTTAGGTGATGCAGGTACTCAACAACTGCCCTCTTCTGCTCACATATCCTGACCAACATGTGCAGAGTTGAATTCCAACGCGTGGGGACATCACACACCAGTCTGTGAGCCGGAAGATGCAAACTGCGCTGAAAGCCGGCAAGGCCGGCTGAAGCAGTAGGTGACTTTCGAAAATGTGCAGACAGGCGGCGAACTTTTACCAGCAGATCAGACAGCTCTGGGTATGACTTTAGAAACCGCTGAACCACGAGGTTGAGCACATGGGCCACGCATGGAACATGTGTCAGCTGGCCTCGCCTCAAAGCCGCCACCAGGTTCCGGCCATTGTCACACACGACCTTTCCTGGCTTTAGGTTCAGAGGTGTGAGCCAGTGATCTGCCTGCTGTTTCAGAGCTGTCCACAGCTCTTCTGCATTGTGGGGTTTGTCACCTATGCAGATTAGCTTCAGCACAGCCTGTTGCCGCTTCGCCGAGGCAGTGCTGCAGTGCTTCCAGCTTGGGACTGGTGTGGAGGGTACAGTGGATGAGGATGCGCAGGAGGAGGAGGAGGCTGAAGAGCATGACATTCCGGAGCTGTAGAGTGTGGGTGAAACACTGACTGAGGTAGGGCCTGCAAACCTTGGTGTGGGAAGGACGTGTTCCGTCCCTCGCTCAGACTGGGTCCCAGCTTCCACAATATTAACCCAGTGTGCCGTCAACGAGATGTAGCGGCCTTGCCCACAAGCACTTGTCCACGTGTCTGTGGTTAGGTGGACTTTGGGTGAAACAGCGTTGTTCAGGGCACGTGTGATGTTTTGTGACACGTGGTTATGCAACGCGGGGACGGCACACCGGGAGAAATAGTGGCGGCTGGGGACCGAGTAACGTGGGACAGCTGCCGCCATCAGGTCGCGGAATGCTTCTGTCTCCACCAGCCTAAAAAGCAACATTTCCAGCGCAAGCAGTCGCGAAATGTTAGCATTTAGAACTGTGGCATGTGGGGTGTTGGCAGTGTATTTGCGCCTGCGTTCAAAGGTTTGCTGAATGGATAACTGAACGCTGCGCTGGGACAAGGACGTGCTTGATGATGGTGTTATTTCTGAGTAGGCAACTGCAGGTGCAGGACCGGAGGAGGCTTGTTCGCAGGCAGCATGGACAGGGGATTGGCTCGCATGCACAACCAGCGAAGACGTAGCAGTGACATTAGCAAGCACTGCTCCTCGACTCTGTTGTACTTCCCACAAAGTCGGGTGCTTGGCTGACATGTGCCTGATCATGCTGGTGGTGGTCAGGCTGCTAGTTTTGGTACCCCTGCTGATGCTGGCACGGCAGGTGTTGCAAATGGCCTTTTTAGAATCATCTGGATCCAACTTAAAAAACTGCCAGACTCGGGAAGACCTAACATTTGTACAGGCACCTTGTGTCGTGTTGTTGTTCCGGGGAACGGTTGCCTGACTTCTGCCTGGAGCCACCACCCTGCTTCTTACTGCCTGTTGGGATGCTACGCCTCCCTCCCCCTGTGCACTGCTGTCCTCGCTCTGCATATCCTCCTGCCAGGTTGGGTCAGTTACTGGATCATCCACCACGTCGTCTTCCTCTTCCGCACCCTGCTCCTCCTCCTGACTTCCTGACAATTGTGTCTCATCATCGTCCACCCCTTGTTGAGACACGTTGCCAACTTCGTGAGAACGTGGCTGCTCAAATATTTGGCCATCTGTACATACGATCTCCTCATGACCCACTTCAACATGAGCTGGCGAGAGGCCAGAATGTGCGAATGGAAACGTGAACAGCTCTTCCGAGTGTCCAAGTGTGGGATCATTAATGTCCGAGGACGTGTACTCAGCCTTGTGGTAGGAAGGAGGATCAGGTTCTGAAATGTGCGGTGCAGTATCACGGCTACTGACACTTGACCGTGTGGAAGACAGAGTGTTTGTGGTGGTGCCAATCTGACTGGAAGCATTATCCGCTATCCAACTAACAACCTGTTGACACTGGTCTTGTTTCAAGAGCGGTGTACTGCTGCGGTCCCCAAGAATTTGGGACAGGACGTGCGAGCGACTAGATGTGGCCCTTTGTTGTGGCAAAATTAGAGCTTGCCCACGACCTCGGCCTCTGCCTGCACCACCATCACGTCCACTTCCTTGTTCCTTGCCAACGCCCTTGCGCATTTTGCAATGCTGTGCTGACGTGTATTCACTAGACTTGGGCGTTATATCAAAGTTTGTGCAAATTGTGCACCTGTACGCTGCCACCGACAGGCACACACGTGCGGTTTTTAAATGCAAGCACGGACGCACTAAGAACCTAACAGGTTTTAGGAGCAAAAATTAATGACGAGAACTCTGACACTATCAGCCACTGCTGACTGACGTGTATTATACACTACACTTGTGCGTTATATAATAGTTTGGTAAAAACGCACACAAGTGCACCTGTACGCTGCCACCGACAGGCACACATGTGCGGTTTTTAAATGCAAGCACGGACGCACTAAGAACCTAACACAGGTTTTAGGAGCAAAAATTAATGACGAGAACTCTGACACTATCAGCCACTGCTGACTGACGTGTATTATACACTACACTTGTGCGTTATATAATAGTTTGGTAAAAACGCACACAAGTGCACCTGTACGCTGCCACCGACAGGCACACACGTGCGGTTTTTAAATGCAAGCACGGACGCACTAAGAACCTAACACAGGTTTTAGGAGCAAAAATTAATGACGAGAACTCTGACACTATCAGCCACTGCTGACTGACGTGTATTATACACTACACTTGTGCGTTATATAATAGTTTGGTAAAAACGCACACAAGTGCACCTGTACGCTGCCACCGACAGGCACACACGTGCGGTTTTTAAATGCAAGCACGGACGCACTAAGAACCTAACACAGGTTTTAGGAGCAAAAATTAATGACGAGAACTCTGACACTATCAGCCACTGCTGACTGACGTGTATTATACACTACACTTGTGCGTTATATAATAGTTTGGTAAAAACGCACACAAGTGCACCTGTACGCTGCCACCGACAGGCACACACGTGCGGTTTTTAAATGCAAGCACGGACGCACTAGGAACCTAACAGGTTTTAGGAGCGACAATTGCTGAGAAGTCTGACACTATCAGGACTGTTTTAGACTGTGTACACCAGCCCCAGATATGATGAAGGCTGGTATACGGTCACCGCTAGGAATGGCTATATACCCTGCCTGCCTGCCATCCTGCCTGTATTCTGCTACAATAGTCCTGACAAGGACTCTTTTGGTCACTAGCCTGTATTCCAACCTGGCTATACCCTGCCTGTATACAGCAACAATAGTCCTGAGAAGGACTCTGCTACTGTACTCCGACCTGGCTATACCCTGCCTGCCTGTATACAACTAGAATAGTCCTGAGAAGGACTTTTGGTCACACTGTTTGCAGCCCTGCTACGGAAATAGCTATAAATGGCCGCAAACCTTTCCCCGAAGCAGCGACCCTCTCCCTGCACTGACTGTCTGGATAGCTGTGAGCAGAGCACAGCGCGCCCGCCGGTATAAAGGCTCGGTCACGCTGTGCAGGCTGGCCAATCACTGCAATTCCACAACTAACAGGGCTGTGGCATTGCAGTGGTCTGCCAGCCAATCCCTGCATGAGGGCTGGCTCTCAAAAGAGCGCCAACATGCAGGGATGAAGACCACGAGTACAGCACGAGTATCGCGAGATTACTCGGTCCCCGTCGAGTAGACCGAGTACAGTGATACTCGTGCGAGTACCGAGTAGTAACAAGCATGCTCGCTCATCACTATTTATTAGTAAAATGGCTTACACTCCCCTTTTTTCCACTTTTTTCTTCACTACTTTTATAAAGAAATTTTTCCTTTCTTTATTCTTAATGCAATTTTATATAGCAACACCACCATTTTTTGCCACGAACATAATTTTTCTTGTCCGTCATCCCGTTCACCCTTACAGGGTTGTGGACAGATGCACTTGTCACTACACTTCTAAGACTCAATACAGGGTCTGGAGCTCAATGCTCCCTTTTTGTTTTTTTTTTCTTCTTTTTTTTCTTTTTTTCATTTTGTCCTTCTTCTTCTTCTTTTTCTGATTTTTGTCTCAAAAAGCTGATGAAATTTGAAACACTATACCCCAGTGATTTTATAAATGTTTCTCAATATATCACTTGAGAACTTTTATGGCCGGTATTGTAACAGTTGACCATCCCGGCAGTATTTGAAATACAGCAGTCAGTCCTCTGACGTAGCTCCATATGTGTATATATAGAGGTTCTTCCTCCTTTGATTGCATACTGTTCTTTTTTTGCCCTGATGAAGGAGACAGTGATCTCTGAAACACATTGACCGGAAAAAAGAATAAAGAGATGAAATAATTAACATCAGTTTCCTTTGGTGACAGCGCGGCACGCACCCGATTTTCCTCCTATACGTTATTGCTCTTCTACTAGGGGCTGCGGCTGTCGCCATTTGTAACGTGCATTTAGGGGTTGTGACTGGCACAACCTTAATAGGTGAGTGCAACTACTATTAATTATTTGTTACCTTACCAGGTAAGACCCTAATTTGTGCGTCTGCTCCAGAGTTATTTCCCTGATTATTAATATCTGACAGGCAGTGATTGATCCTGCATTCTCACCTTCCTCTCTGTTGCACATTCTTATTGTTCCTATATGCTCTCTATTTCCATCAGACTTTTTTTGTCCTTCGGTGGGGCTCTAACATATGTGCACCATTTATTATTTATTTTTATGGATTCCTTTCTTTTTTCATGCTAGCGTTCATTATGCAGTAGTCATTCATGATATATCTTATATTTGTGAATCCATTAGGGCTCTATATGTCTGGTGCATCACATTGGGTCTTTTCAGTGCACAATAGGCACCTTTTTCTGTTATGCTCTGCTGCCACCTTATGGACATCCTATCAGTGATGCCAGAAAAAAATGGACATGTCTCCGTGCAGCAATCACGGACACGCGGGTACGCCGCACGGAGACACGTGCAGTGAAAAATCACTGATGTGTGAGCAGACCCATTCATTATAATGGATCTGCGTATCTCAGTGATTCTGTTATGTTTAAAAAAAAGCACAAACGTACCAGAATCACTGACGTGTGAAACAGGCCTTATAGTGTTTTGATTTATTTATGTATTATACAACTTCTGTGGATCTTGTATGAGTGACTTTTCTTCATTTTATTGGATTGTTTTAAAATATTGAAATAAAGTCACGCTTCCTATGCATCCTTTTGTATTCTGATTGGCTACTATAATACAGTTTTTAGGCACTGAGATCGATACCAGAGGCATGGTCTTCCGCTTACCAGAGGATAAGCTCAAAAGGCTAAGGGACATAATAGAAGGGTTTAGTGCTGTTAATAAGGTGGCATTAAGATAAATGAAATATATCTTCTCGGTCTTCTCGTTTTCTTGCTGAGTTGTGCCAATGGACAGAGGTTTTTCTAGACATTTGCTATTGGAAACTCAGGGAACCAAAGCTCCTGGGTAGAGTTGAGCGCGGTTCGTGGTTCGTGGTTCTCCAGTTCTAGGCTCGAGTGATTTTGGGGCATGTTCTAGATCGAACTAGAACTCGAGCTTTTTGCAAAAGCTCGATAGTTCTAGAAACGTTCGAGAACGGTTCTAGCAGCCAAAAAACAGCTAAATCATAGCTTGGTTTCTGCTGTAATAGTGTAAGTCACTCTGTGAATCAAACTATTATCACATTTCAGTGTATAGTGTGCGTGAACAGCGCCTTCAGATCACTGCTGTTTCTATAATGGCGATCGCCATTTTTTTTTTTTTTTTCTTGTCTTCCTTCCCTAAGTGCGCGCGTCTTGTGGGGCGGGCCAGCATGTCAGCCAATCACAGACACACACACAGCTAAGTTGACTTTGAGCCAGAGAAGCAACGGCATGTGTGATAGGATCTGCATGTCACATGTCCCTGCATTATAAAACCGGACATTTTCTTCACGGACGCCATTATCTGCCTTCTGCGTCTTTGGTGTCAGACATCACTGTCGCAGCTCCGTCCTCCTGAGTCCTATAGCCGATACAGCTGTATGCGCTGCATACACAGCGTTAGACAGCATAGGGAGAGCACTTTATAGCAGTCCTTTTAAGGGCTCAAACCGGCAGGGTCAGAGAGCCATAGGTGACAGGTCCTGCAAACAGCAACAGCATCTGTGTAGCCAAGGTCAGGGATTTCCTCCCTGCATTTCACCATTAGGAGGGAATAGAAAGGCAGGCTTCCATTCCTCTACCCAGAGCACCACAATCCTGCCACTGTACCCTCCTGTCCTCTGCACACTCCAACTCATTATAACTAAGCCATTATACTAGCAAACACTCAGTGTACCTAGTGGCATCCTATCTGTGGCTATTGGACTTTGCTATAGTCCCACTAGTGCAAAGACATTTGCAGAGCACGTCTGCCTGCATTGCACACTCCAACTTTTTTAAACTAAGCAATTTTACTAGCAAACACTCAGTGTACCTAGTGGCATCCTATACGTGGCTATTGGACTTTGCTATAGTCCCACTAGTGCCAAGACATTTGCAGAGCGCATCTGCCTGCGTTGCACACTCCAACTAATTTTAACTTAGCCATTATACTAGCAAACACTCAGTGTACCTAGTGGCATCCTATACGTGGCTATTGGACTTTGCTATAGTCCCACTAGTGCCAAGACATTTGCAGAGCGCATCTGCCTGCGTTGCACACTCCAACTAATTATAAGTAAGCCATTATACTAGCAAACACTCAGTGTACCTAGTGGCATCCTATCTGTGGCTATTGGACTTTGCTATAGTCCCACTAGTGCAAAGACATTTGCAGAGCACGTCTGCCTGCATTGCACACTCCAACTTTTTTAAACTAAGCAATTTTACTAGCAAACACTCAGTGTACCTAGTGGCATCCTATACGTGGCTATTGGACTTTGCTATAGTCCCACTAGTGCCAAGACATTTGCAGAGCGCATCTGCCTGCGTTGCACACTCCAACTAATTATAAGTAAGCCATTATACTAGCAAACACTCAGTGTACCTAGTGGCATCCTATACGTGGCTATTGGACTTTGCTATAGTCCCACTAGTGCCAAGACATTTGCAGAGCGCATCTGCCTGCGTTGCACACTCCAACTAATTTTAACTTAGCCATTATACTAGCAAACACTCAGTGTACCTAGTGGCATCCTATACGTGGCTATTGGACTTTGCTATAGTCCCACTAGTGCCAAGACATTTGCAGAGCGCATCTGCCTGCGTTGCACACTCCAACTAATTATAAGTAAGCCATTATACTAGCAAACACTCAGTGTACCTAGTGGCATCCTATCTGTGGCTATTGAACTTTGCTATAGTCCCACTAGTGCCAAGACATTTGCAGAGCGCATCTGCCTGCGTTGCACACTCCAACTAATTTTAACTTAGCCATTATACTAGCAAACACTCAGTGTACCTAGTGGCATCCTATACGTGGCTATTGGACTTTGCTATAGTCCCACTAGTGCCAAGACATTTGCAGAGCGCATCTGCCTGCGTTGCACACTCCAACTCATTATAACTAAGTTGCATTGTCAGGGATATTTATTCTTTATTATTCTGCTGTTAATAAAGCTAGACCACCACTGCAATCTTCACCACCTCTCAATTTTTACTACCACATTTTCAGTCCACAATCTTGTCGCAATCAACATGAGTGGCAAAATGACAGATGCTGGTGGAAAGGGGAAGAGGCGTGGTGGAAAAGGCAAAAAAGGTTTTGTCTGTGGGGAAAGTGGCAAAGCTCCATTATCATCTGCTGAAGATAGACCATCTACCAGCAAAAGTAAGATGTCTACTACTTACCGTGGACAATCCGATGTGCTCCCTTTTTTACGGACACGAACAACAGGAAGAAAGGTAGATAATGGGCAAAAAAGGAAAATGCTTGAATGGATCTCAAGTGGTCCAACAAGTGCCCTCTCAGCCACTTCAAGTACCGCATCCAAAAAACACCAGTCCTCTGAGTTGTCATCCCAATCACACTTGATTTCTCCCAGCTCTGAAGTCTCCATCAGCCCTGCACAGTATGGTGGAACTGAGATGGCTGAGTCTGCAGAGCTGTTCAGTCACACTATAGCCTGGGAATCAGAGGTCTGCTCCCAAGCTACAGTGAGTACAGAACAGGAAATGGTCTGCAGTGATGCCCAGAACCTTTGTGACTCTGATTCAGGCCGTGAGGACCAAGTTTCTGAGCATAATGTTGACCCTTTGTCACAAACTGTAACACCTGTGGTTATAGACAATGAGGAACATACTGATGAAGATGAGACGCAGATACCCGATTGGGATGACAACTTAAATATTCGGTCAGGGCAAGAAGAGGCTCGGTCTGAGGGGAAGGGGAGTGAAAACACAACAATTGATGATGAAGTTCTAGATCCCACCTACTGTCAACCCCCAGTCAGGCACTCGAGGAGGTCAACAGAGGCGGTGGAGGAGGATGCAACCGACGACGAAGTTACCTTGCGCCTTCCTGGACAGAGTCGGAGCACTGGTAGCACGTCTACAACTGCATCCTCAGCCACCACTCTGCCTATGAGCATTATTCGGGGTGGATCAACAGGTCGCATGGCCTCTAAGCCTTGCCTAGCCTGGTCCTTTTTTGACATAGAAAAAGATCGCCCAAATCATGTGATATGTAAAATTTGTCATGATTCTCTTAGTAGAGGTCAAAACCTCAGCAGTTTGACAACTTCTTCCATGAATCGTCACATGAATAAATATCATAGGTCCCGGTGGGAAGCTCACTGTGCTGCAATGCTGCAAGAGCGAACCATCCACCGCCCGCCCCTTCCAGTGCATCCGCGCGCTCTTCATCTTCTAGGACTGTGGGGACAGCTGTCACACCTGTTTTTCCACGCCAAACTTCCACCACTGTAACCGCAACAGGCAGTTTGCTTGTAAGGTCGTCAGTTGGTTTGGAAGGGGAAACAAGTGAGTGTGTACAGCTCTCTCAGACATCGATAGCACCAACGTTGGATGAAGGCAACATCGTGTCTCCGCCTGCACTTTCCTCACAAACCTGCATTTTTCCAGGGACACCCTACTCAACACCGTCTACACACAGCAGCCAGATCTCTGTCCCTCAGATGTGGTCAAATAAAAGGCCACTTCCTCCGACCCATGACAAAGCTTAGAGGTTGACTCTATCCCTCTGTAAGCTGTTGGCTACCGAAATGCTGCCTTTCCGCCTAGTGGACACACAGGATTTTAGAGACCTTATGTCTGTCGCTGTGCCCCAGTACCAGATGCCTAGTCGCCACTACTTCTCTAAGAAAGGTGTGCCCGCGCTACACCAGCATGTCGCACACAACATCACTGCTTCCTTGAGAAACTCTGTGTGTGAACGGGTGCATTTCACCACCGATACTTGGACCAGTAAGCATGGACAGGGACGTTACATGTCGCTGACTGGGCACTGGGTAACTATGGTGATAGATGGTGAAGGGTCTGCTGCACAAGTCTTGCCGTCCCCACGACTTGTGTGTCAATCCTCTGTCTGTCCAAGTTCCGCCACAGCTTCTGCATCCTCCACCTCATCTGGGTCCTCCACCTCCGCCCCAAGCCTGCCTGGTCAGGCCACCAGCGTTCTCACTGCGCAGAAGGAATCACGCACAAGTGGGCGGGGCCTGTTCTTCGTGTTTCCTAAGCTAGGAGTCAGGTCTCCTTGTGTCTCTGTGATATACTTACCTATCTCTCTTCTAGAGCCGCTCCTGCCTCGCCATCCGGTCCTGCCGATTCCCGAACCCCGAACGCTGACTATCTGCCATCCCGTCAGTCCGTACCATCTCTGATCTCTGTGGTGACCCGTCCTCTCGCTCCATCGGTTCCGGACTGTTGATGTGACGATTCATGGAAGAAGTTGTCAAACTGCTGAGGTTTTGACCTCTACTAAGAGAATCATGACAAATTTTACATATCACATGATTTGGGCGATCTTTTTCTATGTCAAAAAAGGACCAGGCTAGGCAAGGCTTAGAGGCCATGCGACCTGTTGATCCACCCCGAATAATGCTCATAGGCAGAGTGGTGGCTGAGGATGCAGTTGTAGACGTGCTACCAGTGCTCCGACTCTGTCCAGGAAGGCGCAAGGTAACTTCGTCGTCGGTTGCATCCTCCTCCACCGCCTCTGTTGACCTCCTCGAGTGCCTGACTGGGGGTTGACAGTAGGTGGGATCTAGAACTTCATCATCAATTGTTGTGTTTGCACTCCCCTCCCCCTCAGACCGAGCCTCTTCTTGCCCTGACCGAATATTTAAGTTGTCATCCCAATCGGGTATCTGCGTCTCATCTTCATCAGTATGTTCCTCATTGTCTATAACCACAGGTGTTACAGTTTGTGACAAAGGGTCAACATTATGCTCAGAAACTTGGTCCTCACGGCCTGAATCAGAGTCACAAAGGTTCTGGGCATCACTGCAGACCATTTCCTGTTCTGTACTCACTGTAGCTTGGGAGCAGACCTCTGATTCCCAGGCTATAGTGTGACTGAACAGCTCTGCAGACTCAGCCATCTCAGTTCCACCATACTGTGCAGGGCTGATGGAGACTTCAGAGCTGGGAGAAATCAAGTGTGATTGGGATGACAACTCAGAGGACTGGTGTTTTTTGGATGCGGTACTTGAAGTGGCTGAGAGGGCACTTGTTGGACCACTTGAGATCCATTCAAGCATTTTCCTTTTTTGCCCATCATCTACCTTTCTTCCTGTTGTTCGTGTCCGTAAAAAAGGGAGCACATCGGATTGTCCACGGTAAGTAGTAGACATCTTACTTTTGCTGGTAGATGGTCTATCTTCAGCAGATGATAATGGAGCTTTGCCACTTTCCCCACAGACAAAACCTTTTTTGCCTTTTCCACCACGCCTCTTCCCCTTTCCACCAGCATCTGTCATTTTGCCACTCATGTTGATTGCGACAAGATTGTGGACTGAAAATGTGGTAGTAAAAATTGAGAGGTGGTGAAGATTGCAGTGGTGGTCTAGCTTTATTAACAGCAGAATAATAAAGAATAAATATCCCTGACAATGCAACTTAGTTATAATGAGTTGGAGTGTGCAACGCAGGCAGATGCGCTCTGCAAATGTCTTGGCACTAGTGGGACTATAGCAAAGTCCAATAGCCACGTATAGGATGCCACTAGGTACACTGAGTGTTAGCTAGTATAATGGCTAAGTTAAAATTAGTTGGAGTGTGCAACGCAGGCAGATGCGCTCTGCAAATGTCTTGGCACTAGTGGGACTATAGCAAAGTCCAATAGCCACGTATAGGATGCCACTAGGTACACTGAGTGTTTGCTAGTATAATGGCTTACTTATAATTAGTTGGAGTGTGCAACGCAGGCAGATGCGCTCTGCAAATGTCTTGGCACTAGTGGGACTATAGCAAAGTCCAATAGCCACGTATAGGATGCCACTAGGTACACTGAGTGTTTGCTAGTATAATGGCTAAGTTAAAATTAGTTGGAGTGTGCAACGCAGGCAGATGCGCTCTGCAAATGTCTTGGCACTAGTGGGACTATAGCAAAGTCCAATAGCCACGTATAGGATGCCACTAGGTACACTGAGTGTTTGCTAGTATAATGGCTTACTTATAATTAGTTGGAGTGTGCAACGCAGGCAGATGCGCTCTGCAAATGTCTTGGCACTAGTGGGACTATAGCAAGGTCCAATAGCCACGTATAGGATGCCACTAGGTACACTGAGTGTTTGCTAGTATAATGGCTTACTTATAATTAGTTGGAGTGTGCAACGCAGGCAGATGCGCTCTGCAAATGTCTTGGCACTAGTGGGACTATAGCAAAGTCCAATAGCCACGTATAGGATGCCACTAGGTACACTGAGTGTTTGCTAGTATAATGGCTTACTTATAATTAGTTGGAGTGTGCAACGCAGGCAGATGCGCTCTGCAAATGTCTTGGCACTAGTGGGACTATAGCAAGGTCCAATAGCCACGTATAGGATGCCACTAGGTACACTGAGTGTTTGCTAGTATAATGGCTTACTTATAATTAGTTGGAGTGTGCAACGCAGGCAGATGCGCTCTGCAAATGTCTTGGCACTAGTGGGACTATAGCAAAGTCCAATAGCCACGTATAGGATGCCACTAGGTACACTGAGTGTTTGCTAATATAATGGCTTACTTATAATTAGTTGGAGTGTGCAACGCAGGCAGATGCGCTCTGCAAATGTCTTGGCACTAGTGGGACTATAGCAAGGTCCAATAGCCACGTATAGGATGCCACTAGGTACACTGAGTGTTTGCTAGTATAATGGCTTACTTATAATTAGTTGGAGTGTGCAACGCAGGCAGATGCGCTCTGCAAATGTCTTGGCACTAGTGGGACTATAGCAAAGTCCAATAGCCACGTATAGGATGCCACTAGGTACACTGAGTGTTTGCTAGTAAAATTGCTTAGTTTAAAAAAGTTGGAGTGTGCAATGCAGGCAGACGTGCTCTGCAAATGTCTTTGCACTAGTGGGACTATAGCAAAGTCCAATAGCCACAGATAGGATGCCACTAGGTACACTGAGTTTTTGCTAGTATAATGGCTTACTTATAATTAGTTGGAGTGTGCAACGCAGGCAGATGCGCTCTGCAAATGTCTTGGCACTAGTGGGACTATAGCAAGGTCCAATAGCCACGTATAGGATGCCACTAGGTACACTGAGTGTTTGCTAGTATAATGGCTTACTTATAATTAGTTGGAGTGTGCAACGCAGGCAGATGCGCTCTGCAAATGTCTTGGCACTAGTGGGACTATAGCAAAGTCCAATAGCCACAGATAGGATGCCACTAGGTACACTGAGTGTTTGCTAGTATAATGGCTTACTTATAATTAGTTGGAGTGTGCAACGCAGGCAGATGCGCTCTGCAAATGTCTTGGCACTAGTGGGACTATAGCAAGGTCCAATAGCCACGTATAGGATGCCACTAGGTACACTGAGTGTTTGCTAGTATAATGGCTTACTTATAATTAGTTGGAGTGTGCAACGCAGGCAGATGCGCTCTGCAAATGTCTTGGCACTAGTGGGACTATAGCAAAGTCCAATAGCCACGTATAGGATGCCACTAGGTACACTGAGTGTTTGCTAGTATAATGGCTTACTTATAATTAGTTGGAGTGTGCAACGCAGGCAGATGCGCTCTGCAAATGTCTTGGCACTAGTGGGACTATAGCAAGGTCCAATAGCCACGTATAGGATGCCACTAGGTACACTGAGTGTTTGCTAGTATAATGGCTTACTTATAATTAGTTGGAGTGTGCAACGCAGGCAGATGCGCTCTGCAAATGTCTTGGCACTAGTGGGACTATAGCAAAGTCCAATAGCCACAGATAGGATGCCACTAGGTACACTGAGTGTTTGCTAGTATAATGGCTTACTTATAATTAGTTGGAGTGTGCAACGCAGGCAGATGCGCTCTGCAAATGTCTTGGCACTAGTGGGACTATAGCAAAGTCCAATAGCCACGTATAGGATGCCACTAGGTACACTGAGTGTTTGCTAGTAAAATTGCTTAGTTTAAAAAAGTTGGAGTGTGCAATGCAGGCAGACGTGCTCTGCAAATGTCTTTGCACTAGTGGGACTATAGCAAAGTCCAATAGCCACAGATAGGATGCCACTAGGTACACTGAGTGTTTGCTAGTATAATGGCTTACTTATAATTAGTTGGAGTGTGCAACGCAGGCAGATGCGCTCTGCAAATGTCTTGGCACTAGTGGGACTATAGCAAAGTCCAATAGCCACGTATAGGATGCCACTAGGTACACTGAGTGTTTGCTAGTAAAATTGCTTAGTTTAAAAAAGTTGGAGTGTGCAATGCAGGCAGACGTGCTCTGCAAATGTCTTTGCACTAGTGGGACTATAGCAAAGTCCAATAGCCACAGATAGGATGCCACTAGGTACACTGAGTGTTTGCTAGTATAATGGCTTACTTATAATTAGTTGGAGTGTGCAACGCAGGCAGATGCGCTCTGCAAATGTCTTGGCACTAGTGGGACTATAGCAAGGTCCAATAGCCACGTATAGGATGCCACTAGGTACACTGAGTGTTTGCTAGTATAATGGCTAAGTTAAAATTAGTTGGAGTGTGCAACGCAGGCAGATGCGCTCTGCAAATGTCTTGGCACTAGTGGGACTATAGCAAAGTCCAATAGCCACGTATAGGATGCCACTAGGTACACTGAGTGTTTGCTAGTATAATGGCTTACTTATAATTAGTTGGAGTGTGCAACGCAGGCAGATGCTCTCTGCAAATGTCTTGGCACTAGTGGGACTATAGCAAGGTCCAATAGCCACGTATAGGATGCCACTAGGTACACTGAGTGTTTGCTAGTATAATGGCTTACTTATAATTAGTTGGAGTGTGCAACGCAGGCAGATGCGCTCTGCAAATGTCTTGGCACTAGTGGGACTATAGCAAAGTCCAATAGCCACGTATAGGATGCCACTAGGTACACTGAGTGTTTGCTAGTATAATTGCTTACTTATAATTAGTTGGAGTGTGCAACGCAGGCAGATGCGCTCTGCAAATGTCTTGGCACTAGTGGGACTATAGCAAGGTCCAATAGCCACGTATAGGATGCCACTAGGTACACTGAGTGTTTGCTAGTATAATGGCTAAGTTAAAATTAGTTGGAGTGTGCAACGCAGGCAGATGCGCTCTGCAAATGTCTTGGCACTAGTGGGACTATAGCAAAGTCCAATAGCCACGTATAGGATGCCACTAGGTACACTGAGTGTTTGCTAGTAAAATTGCTTAGTTTAAAAAAGTTGGAGTGTGCAATGCAGGCAGACGTGCTCTGCAAATGTCTTTGCACTAGTGGGACTATAGCAAAGTCCAAAAGCCACAGATAGGATGCCACTAGGTACACTGAGTTTTTGCTAGTATAATGGCTTACTTATAATTAGTTGGAGTGTGCAACGCAGGCAGATGCGCTCTGCAAATGTCTTGGCACTAGTGGGACTATAGCAAGGTCCAATAGCCACGTATAGGATGCCACTAGGTACACTGAGTGTTTGCTAGTATAATGGCTTACTTATAATTAGTTGGAGTGTGCAACGCAGGCAGATGCGCTCTGCAAATGTCTTGGCACTAGTGGGACTATAGCAAGGTCCAATAGCCACGTATAGGATGCCACTAGGTACACTGAGTGTTTGCTAGTATAATGGCTTACTTATAATTAGTTGGAGTGTGCAACGCAGGCAGATGCGCTCTGCAAATGTCTTGGCACTAGTGGGACTATAGCAAAGTCCAATAGCCACAGATAGGATGCCACTAGGTACACTGAGTGTTTGCTAGTATAATGGCTTACTTATAATTAGTTGGAGTGTGCAACGCAGGCAGATGCGCTCTGCAAATGTCTTGGCACTAGTGGGACTATAGCAAGGTCCAATAGCCACGTATAGGATGCCACTAGGTACACTGAGTGTTTGCTAGTAAAATTGCTTAGTTTAAAAAAGTTGGAGTGTGCAATGCAGGCAGACGTGCTCTGCAAATGTCTTTGCACTAGTGGGACTATAGCAAAGTCCAAAAGCCACAGATAGGATGCCACTAGGTACACTGAGTTTTTGCTAGTATAATGGCTTACTTATAATTAGTTGGAGTGTGCAACGCAGGCAGATGCGCTCTGCAAATGTCTTGGCACTAGTGGGACTATAGCAAGGTCCAATAGCCACGTATAGGATGCCACTAGGTACACTGAGTGTTTGCTAGTATAATGGCTTACTTATAATTAGTTGGAGTGTGCAACGCAGGCAGATGCGCTCTGCAAATGTCTTGGCACTAGTGGGACTATAGCAAGGTCCAATAGCCACGTATAGGATGCCACTAGGTACACTGAGTGTTTGCTAGTATAATGGCTTACTTATAATTAGTTGGAGTGTGCAACGCAGGCAGATGCGCTCTGCAAATGTCTTGGCACTAGTGGGACTATAGCAAAGTCCAATAGCCACAGATAGGATGCCACTAGGTACACTGAGTGTTTGCTAGTATAATGGCTTACTTATAATTAGTTGGAGTGTGCAACGCAGGCAGATGCGCTCTGCAAATGTCTTGGCACTAGTGGGACTATAGCAAGGTCCAATAGCCACGTATAGGATGCCACTAGGTACACTGAGTGTTTGCTAGTATAATGGCTTACTTATAATTAGTTGGAGTGTGCAACGCAGGCAGATGCGCTCTGCAAATGTCTTGGCACTAGTGGGACTATAGCAAGGTCCAATAGCCACGTATAGGATGCCACTAGGTACACTGAGTGTTTGCTAGTAAAATTGCTTAGTTTAAAAAAGTTGGAGTGTGCAATGCAGGCAGACGTGCTCTGCAAATGTCTTTGCACTAGTGGGACTATAGCAAAGTCCAATAGCCACAGATAGGATGCCACTAGGTACACTGAGTGTTTGCTAGTATAATGGCTTACTTATAATTAGTTGGAGTGTGCAACGCAGGCAGATGCGCTCTGCAAATGTCTTGGCACTAGTGGGACTATAGCAAAGTCCAATAGCCACGTATAGGATGCCACTAGGTACACTGAGTGTTTGCTAGTAAAATTGCTTAGTTTAAAAAAGTTGGAGTGTGCAATGCAGGCAGACGTGCTCTGCAAATGTCTTTGCACTAGTGGGACTATAGCAAAGTCCAATAGCCACAGATAGGATGCCACTAGGTACACTGAGTGTTTGCTAGTATAATGGCTTACTTATAATTAGTTGGAGTGTGCAACGCAGGCAGATGCGCTCTGCAAATGTCTTGGCACTAGTGGGACTATAGCAAAGTCCAATAGCCACATATAGGATGCCACTAGGTACACTGAGTGTTTGCTAGTATAATGGCTAAGTTAAAATTAGTTGGAGTGTGCAACGCAGGCAGATGCGCTCTGCAAATGTCTTTGCACTAGTGGGACTATAGCAAAGTCCAATAGCCACAGATAGGATGCCACTAGGTACACTGAGTGTTTGCTAGTATAATGGCTTAGTTATAATGAGTTGGAGTGTGCAGAGGACAGGAGGGTACAGTGGCAGGATTGTGGTGCTCTGGGTAGAGGAATGGAAGCCTGCCTTTCTATTCCCTCCTAATGGTGAAATGCAGGGAGGAAATCCCTGACCTTGGCTACACAGATGCTGTTGCTGTTTGCAGGACCTGTCACCTATGGCTCTCTGACCCTGCCGGTTTGAGCCCTTAAAAGGACTGCTATAAAGTGCTCTCCCTATGCTGTCTAACGCTGTGTATGCAGCGCATACAGCTGTATCGGCTATAGGACTCAGGAGGACGGAGCTGCGACAGTGATGTCTGACACCAAAGACGCAGAAGGCAGATAATGGCGTCCGTGAAGAAAATGTCCGGTTTTATAATGCAGGGACATGTGACATGCAGATCCTATCACACATGCCGTTGCTTCTCTGGCTCAAAGTCAACTTAGCTGTGTGTGTGTCTGTGATTGGCTGACATGCTGGCCCGCCCCACAAGACGCGCGCACTTAGGGAAGGAAGACAAGAAAAAAAAAAAAAAATGGCGATCGCCATTATAGAAACAGCAGTGATCTGAAGGCGCTGTTCACGCACACTATACACTGAAATGTGATAATAGTTTGATTCACAGAGTGACTTACACTATTACAGCAGAAACCAAGCTATGATTTAGCTGTTTTTTGGCTGCTAGAACCGTTCTCGAACGTTTCTAGAACTATCGAGCTTTTGCAAAAAGCTCGAGTTCTAGTTCGATCTAGAACATGCCCCAAAATCACTCGAGCCTAGAACTGGAGAACCACGAACCACGAACCGCGCTCAACTCTATCCAGGAGCTTTGGTTCCCTGAGTTTCCAATAGCAAATGTCTAGAAAAAACTCTGTCCATTGGCACAACTCAGCAAGAAAACGAGAAGACCGAGAAGATATATTTCATTTATCTTAATGCCACCTTATTAACAGCACTAAACCCTTCTATTATGTCCCTTAGCCTTTTGAGCTTATCCTCTGGTAAGCGGAAGACCATGCCTCTGGTATCGATCTCAGTGCCTAAAAACTGTATTATAGTAGCCAATCAGAATACAAAAGGATGCATAGGAAGCGTGACTTTATTTCAATATTTTAAAACAATCCAATAAAATGAAGAAAAGTCACTCATACAAGATCCACAGAAGTTGTATAATACATACATAAATCAAAACACTATAAGGCCTGTTTCACACGTCAGTGATTCTGGTACGTTTGTGCTTTTTTTTAAACATAACATAATCACTGAGATACGCAGATCCATTATAATGAATGGGTCTGCTCACACATCAGTGATTTTTCACTGCACGTGTCTCCGTGCGGCGTACCCGCGTGTCCGTGATTGCTGCACGGAGACATGTCCATTTTTTTCTGGCATCACTGATAGGATGTCCATAAGGTGGCAGCAGAGCATAACAGAAAAAGGTGCCTATTGTGCACTGAAAAGACGCAATGTGATGCACCAGATATATAGAGCCCTAATGGATTCACAAATATAAGATATATCATGAATGACTACTGCATAATGAACGCTAGCATGAAAAAAGAAAGGAATCCATAAAAATAAATAATAAATGGTGCACATATGTTAGAGCCCCACCGAAGGACAAAAAAAGTCTGATGGAAATAGAGAGCATATAGGAACAATAAGAATGTGCAACAGAGAGGAAGGTGAGAATGCAGGATCAATCACTGCCTGTCAGATATTAATAATCAGGGAAATAACTCTGGAGCAGACGCACAAATTAGGGTCTTACCTGGTAAGGTAACAAATAATTAATAGTAGTTGCACTCACCTATTAAGGTTGTGCCAGTCACAACCCCTAAATGCACGTTACAAATGGCGACAGCCGCAGCCCCTAGTAGAAGAGCAATAACGTATAGGAGGAAAATCGGGTGCGTGCCGCACTGTCACCAAAGGAAACTGATGTTAATTATTTCATCTCTTTATTCTTTTTTCCAGTCAATGTGTTTCAGAGATCACTGTCTCCTTCATCAGGGCAAAAAAAGAACAGTATGCAATCAAAGGAGGAAGAACCTCTATATATACACATATGGAGCTACGTCAGAGGACTGACTGCTGTATTTCAAATACTGCCGGGATGGTCAACTGTTACAATACCGGCCATAAAAGTTCTCAAGTGATATATTGAGAAACATTTATAAAATCACTGGGGTATAGTGTTTCAAATTTCATCAGCTTTTTGAGACAAAAATCAGAAAAAGAAGAAGAAGGACAAAATGAAAAAAAGAAAAAAAAGAAGAAAAAACAAACAAAAAGGGAGCATTGAGCTCCAGACCCTGTATTGAGTCTTAGAAGTGTAGTGACAAGTGCATCTGTCCACAACCCTGTAAGGGTGAACGGGATGACGGACAAGAAAAATTATGTTCGTGGCAAAAAATGGTGGTGTTGCTATATAAAATTGCATTAAGAATAAAGAAAGGAAAAATTTCTTTATAAAAGTAGTGAAGAAAAAAGTGGAAAAAAGGGGAGTGTAAGCCATTTTACTAATAAATAGTGATGAGCGAGCATGCTTGTTACTACTCGGTACTCGCACGAGTATCACTGTACTCGGTCTACTCGACGGGGACCGAGTAATCTCGCGATACTCGTGCTGTACTCGTGGTCTTCATCCCTGCATGTTGGCGCTCTTTTGAGAGCCAGCCCTCATGCAGGGATTGGCTGGCAGACCACTGCAATGCCACAGCCCTGTTAGTTGTGGAATTGCAGTGATTGGCCGGCCTGCACAGCGTGACCGAGCCTTTATACCGGCGGGCGCGCTGTGCTCTGCTCACAGCTATCCAGACAGTCAGTGCAGGGAGAGGGTCGCTGCTTCAGGGAAAGGTTTGCGGCCCTTTATAGCTATTTCCGTAGCAGGGCTGCAAACAGTGTGACCAAAAGTCCTTCTCAGGACTATTCTAGTTGTATACAGGCAGGCAGGGTATAGCCAGGTCGGAGTACAGTAGCAGAGTCCTTCTCAGGACTATTGTTGCTGTATACAGGCAGGGTATAGCCAGGTTGGAATACAGGCTAGTGACCAAAAGAGTCCTTGTCAGGACTATTGTAGCAGTATACAGGCAGGCAGGCAGGCAGGCAGGGTATATAGCCATTCCTAGTGGTGACCGTATACCAGCCTTCATCATATCTGGGGCTGGTGTACACAGTCTAAAACAGTCCTGATAGTGTCAGACTTCTCAGCAATTGTCGCTCCTAAAACCTGTTAGGTTCTTAGTGCGTCCGTGCTTGCATTTAAAAACCGCACGTGTGTGCCTGTCGGTGGCAGCGTACAGGTGCACTTGTGTGCGTTTTTACCAAACTATTATATAACGCACAAGTGTAGTGTATAATACACGTCAGTCAGCAGTGGCTGATAGTGTCAGAGTTCTCGTCATTAATTTTTGCTCCTAAAACCTGTGTTAGGTTCTTAGTGCGTCCGTGCTTGCATTTAAAAACCGCACGTGTGTGCCTGTCGGTGGCAGCGTACAGGTGCACTTGTGTGCGTTTTTACCAAACTATTATATAACGCACAAGTGTAGTGTATAATACACGTCAGTCAGCAGTGGCTGATAGTGTCAGAGTTCTCGTCATTAATTTTTGCTCCTAAAACCTGTGTTAGGTTCTTAGTGCGTCCGTGCTTGCATTTAAAAACCGCACGTGTGTGCCTGTCGGTGGCAGCGTACAGGTGCACTTGTGTGCGTTTTTACCAAACTATTATATAACGCACAAGTGTAGTGTATAATACACGTCAGTCAGCAGTGGCTGATAGTGTCAGAGTTCTCGTCATTAATTTTTGCTCCTAAAACCTGTTAGGTTCTTAGTGCGTCCGTGCTTGCATTTAAAAACCGCACGTGTGTGCCTGTCGGTGGCAGCGTACAGGTGCACTTCTGTGCGTTTTTACCAAACTATTATATAACGCACAAGTGTAGTGTATAATACACGTCAGTCAGCAGTGGCTGATAGTGTCAGAGTTCTCATCATTAATTTTTGCTCCTAAAACCTGTTAGGTTCTTAGTGCGTCCGTGCTTGCATTTAAAAACCGCACGTGTGTGCCTGTCGGTGGCAGCGTACAGGTGCACAATTTGCACAAACTTTAATATAACGCCCAAGTCTAGTGAATACACGTCAGCACAGCATTGCAAAATGCGCAAGGGCGTTGGCAAGGAACAAGGAAGTGGACGTGATGGTGGTGCAGGCAGAGGCCGAGGTCGTGGGCAAGCTCTAATTTTGCCACAACAAAGGGCCACATCTAGTCGCTCGCACGTCCTGTCCCAAATTCTTGGGGACCGCAGCAGTACACCGCTCTTGAACCAAGACCAGTGTCAACAGGTTGTTAGTTGGATAGCGGATAATGCTTCCAGTCAGATTGGCACCACCACAAACACTCTGTCTTCCACACGGTCAAGTGTCAGTAGCCGTGATACTGCACCGCACATTTCAGAACCTGATCCTCCTTCCTACCACAAGGCTGAGTACACGTCCTCGGACATTAATGATCCCACACTTGGACACTCGGAAGAGCTGTTCACGTTTCCATTCGCACATTCTGGCCTCTCGCCAGCTCATGTTGAAGTGGGTCATGAGGAGATCGTATGTACAGATGGCCAAATATTTGAGCAGCCACGTTCTCAGGAAGTTGGCAACGTGTCTCAACAAGGGGTGGACGATGATGAGACACAATTGTCAGGAAGTCAGGAGGAGGAGCAGGGTGCGGAAGAGGAAGACGACGTGGTGGATGATCCAGTAACTGACCCAACCTGGCAGGAGGATATGCAGAGCGAGGACAGCAGTGCACAGGGGGAGGGAGGCGTAGCATCCCAACAGGCAGTAAGAAGCAGGGTGGTGGCTCCAGGCAGAAGTCAGGCAACCGTTCCCCGGAACAACAACACGACACAAGGTGCCTGTACAAATGTTAGGTCTTCCCGAGTCTGGCAGTTTTTTAAGTTGGATCCAGATGATTCTAAAAAGGCCATTTGCAACACCTGCCGTGCCAGCATCAGCAGGGGTACCAAAACTAGCAGCCTGACCACCACCAGCATGATCAGGCACATGTCAGCCAAGCACCCGACTTTGTGGGAAGTACAACAGAGTCGAGGAGCAGTGCTTGCTAATGTCACTGCTACGTCTTCGCTGGTTGTGCATGCGAGCCAATCCCCTGTCCATGCTGCCTGCGAACAAGCCTCCTCCGGTCCTGCACCTGCAGTTGCCTACTCAGAAATAACACCATCATCAAGCACGTCCTTGTCCCAGCGCAGCGTTCAGTTATCCATTCAGCAAACCTTTGAACGCAGGCGCAAATACACTGCCAACACCCCACATGCCACAGTTCTAAATGCTAACATTTCGCGACTGCTTGCGCTGGAAATGTTGCCTTTTAGGCTGGTGGAGACAGAAGCATTCCGCGACCTGATGGCGGCAGCTGTCCCACGTTACTCGGTCCCTAGCCGCCACTATTTCTCCCGGTGTGCCGTCCCCGCGTTGCATAACCACGTGTCACAAAACATCACACGTGCCCTGAACAACGCTGTTTCACCCAAAGTCCACCTAACCACAGACACGTGGACAAGTGCTTGTGGGCAAGGCCGCTACATCTCGTTGACGGCACACTGGGTTAATATTGTGGAAGCTGGGACCCAGTCTGAGCGAGGGACGGAACACGTCCTTCCCACACCAAGGTTTGCAGGCCCTACCTCAGTCAGTGTTTCACCCACACTCTACAGCTCCGGAATGTCATGCTCTTCAGCCTCCTCCTCCTCCTGCGCATCCTCATCCACTGTACCCTCCACACCAGTCCCAAGCTGGAAGCACTGCAGCACTGCCTCGGCGAAGCGGCAACAGGCTGTGCTGAAGCTAATCTGCATAGGTGACAAACCCCACAATGCAGAAGAGCTGTGGACAGCTCTGAAACAGCAGGCAGATCACTGGCTCACACCTCTGAACCTAAAGCCAGGAAAGGTCGTGTGTGACAATGGCCGGAACCTGGTGGCGGCTTTGAGGCGAGGCCAGCTGACACATGTTCCATGCGTGGCCCATGTGCTCAACCTCGTGGTTCAGCGGTTTCTAAAGTCATACCCAGAGCTGTCTAATCTGCTGGTAAAAGTTCGCCGCCTGTCTGCACATTTTCGAAAGTCACCTACTGCTTCAGCCGGCCTTGCCGGCTTTCAGCGCAGTTTGCATCTTCCGGCTCACAGACTGGTGTGTGATGTCCCCACGCGTTGGAATTCAACTCTGCACATGTTGGTCAGGATATGTGAGCAGAAGAGGGCAGTTGTTGAGTACCTGCATCACCTAAGCCGTCGGGAAATGGGTCAAACTCCACACATAACACCTGAGGAGTGGAGATGGATGTCCGACCTATGTACCATCCTCCAAAACTTTGAGGACTCCACCAAGATGGTGAGTGGTGATGACGCCATTATTAGCGTCACCATACCGCTACTCTGCCTTCTAAAACGGTCTCTGCTCAAAACCAAACATGATGCATTGCAGGCGGAGCGCGATGAGTTGCAGCAAGAAACAGTAGTGGGTGTGGGTGATAACACACAGCCCAGCCTCGTCTCATCACAACGTGCAGTGGAGGACTATGACGAGGAGGAGGATGAAGACATGGAGCAAATCTCCGGCCAAATTGAGGATATGACATGCACACCAGTCATATCCTCGGTTCAGCGTGGCTGGCCAGAGGACAGGGTAGATGAGGAGGAGGAGGAGGAGGAGGAGGACAGCATGTTCAGTCAACGTGTTGGTCAGGCTACTGAAGTCCTGGCTGTTAAGAGTCTGGCGCACATGGCTGACTTTATGGTAAGCTGCCTGTCTCGTGACCCTCGCGTTAAGAACATCTTGGCCGACAATCATTACTGGTTGGTAACACTGTTAGACCCACGCTACAAGGAGAACTTTATGTCTCTTATTCCCGAGGCGGAGAGGTCAACCAAAATGCAGCAGTTCCGGAAGGCCATAGTCACGGAAGTAGGCAAAGCATTCCCCTCACAAAACGCTAGCGGCATAGGTCAGGAATCAGTGGACAACCAAGGCGTACAGCCGAGAGAGGCACAAGTCCAATCCGCCAGAGGTAGGGGAACAGTCTTTAAGATGTGGGACAGTTTTCTCAGCCCCTCACGTACCACAGCCCCTGAGGTGCGGGGTAGTGCCACAAGAAATCCTAAGTTTGCCCAGATGCTCAAGGAGTACCTTGCAGATCGAACAACTGTACTCCGACATTCCTCTGTGCCTTACAATTATTGGGTATCCAAGGTGGACACGTGGCATGAATTGGCTCTCTACGCCTTGGAAGTCCTGGCCTGCCCTGCCGCTAGCGTTTTGTCAGAGCGTGTTTTTAGTGCCGCAGGTGGAATCATTACAGATAAACGCACCCGCCTGTCAACTGAAAATGCTGACAGGCTGACTCTGATCAAGATGAACAAGGGTTGGATTGGGCCAGACTTCACCACACCACCAGCAAATGAGAGCGGAATTTAAAGTTTGTAACGGGAATTTGCCATGTACCTCCAGTCACCCATGGGTACACACTTCTGGACTTTGGATAATCGCTGGACTGCTCCTCCTTCTCCTCATGCGCCACCATGATGACCGTTACAAGAGTTAGGCCTTTGTTTCAGGTATACCCCCAGTGGTAAATTTTTTCGCCCATTCTTTGCAGAATGGACATTACAACGACAGGAGACCCGCTCCTTTGCAATGGGAACAATGTTTTGAGGCCCTCATGCACGTCTCTATGCAGGGACAACGTGGAGCCTCCCAATTTTTGGCTGCCCTGCCAAAGGGCTATACTATAATACACCCACTTCCTGACAATGGACACTTAATGTTTTGAGGCCCTCATGCACGTCTCTATCCAGGGACAACGTGGAGCCTCCCAATTTTTGGCTGCCCTGCCAAAGGGCTATACTACAAAAGACCCACTTCCTGACAATGGACACTTAATGTTTTGAGGCCCTCATGCACGTCTCTATCCAGGGACAACGTGGAGCCTCCCAATTTTTGGCTGCCCTGCCTAAGGGCTATACTATAATACACCCACTTCCTGACAATGGACACTTAATGTTTTGAGGCCCTCATGCACGTCTCTATCCAGGGACAACGTGGAGCCTCCCAATTTTTGGCTGCCCTGCCAAAGGGCTATACTACAAAAGACCCACTTCCTGACAATGGACACTTAATGTTTTGAGGCCCTCATGCACGTCTCTATCCAGGTACAACGTGGAGCCTCCCAATTTTTGGCTGCCCTGCCTAAGGGCTATACTATAATACACCCACTTCCTGACAATGGACACTTAATGTTTTGAGGCCCTCATGCACGTCTCTATCCAGGGACAACGTGGAGCCTCCCAATTTTTGGCTGCCCTGCCAAAGGGCTATACTATAATACACCCACTTCCTGACAATGGACACTTAATGTTTTGAGGCCCTCATGCACGTCTCTATCCAGGGACAACGTGGAGCCTCCCAATTTTTGGCTGCCCTGCCAAAGGGCTATACTACAAAAGACCCACTTCCTTCCAATGGGCACTTCAGGTTTACAGGCCCTCATGCACGTCTCTATCCAGGGACAACGTGGAGCCTCCCAATTTTTGGCTGCCCTGCCTAAGGGCTATACTATAATACACCCACTTCCTGACAATGGACACTTAATGTTTTGAGGCCCTCATGCATGTCTCTATCCAGGGACAACGTGGAGCCTCCCAATTATTGGCTGCCCTGCCAAAGGGCTATACTACAAAAGACCCACTTCCTTCCAATGGGCACTTCAGGTTTACAGGCCCTCATGCACGTCTCTATCCAGGGACAACGTGGAGCCTCCCAATTTTTGGCTGCCCTGCCAAAGGGCTATACTACAAAAGACCCACTTCCTTCCAATGGGCACTTCAGGTTTACAGGCCCTCATGCACGTCTCTATCCAGGGACAACGTGGAGCCTCCCAATTTTTGGCTGCCCTGCCTAAGGGCTATACTATAATACACCCACTTCCTGACACTGGACACTTAATGTTTTGAGGCCCTCATGCACGTCTCTATCCAGGGACAACGTGGAGCCTCCCAATTTTTGGCTGCCCTGCCTAAGGGCTATACTACAATAGACCCACTTCCTTACAATGGGCACTTCAGGTTTACAGGCCATCATGCACGTCTGTATGCAGGGGCATTGGTGAACCTCACAATTTTGGACTGCCCTGGCAAAGGAAAATACTACAAAGACTCAGTTCCTCAAAATGGGCACATTAGACTCAGAGGCCTTTATGTACGTCTCTTCTCAGGGACATCGGAGTGCCACACAATGTTTTACGTAAAATCTTTCATGTATTGATCTCAAAAAGTAACATACATTAGCTCTATCTCACTATTGGGTATGTGCCCTTAACATTTCCGCTATGAAAAATCATTTTGGTGTCATTTTGGAAGGTTTTCTGGTGAGTCCGTAAAAATGGCGTAAAACGCGGACAAAATTATTCACAGCTGTGACTTTTGAGTGATAAATGCTTCAAGGGGTCTTCCCCATGCTGTTGCCATGTCATTTGAGCACTCTTCGGAGACTTTTGTGCCATTTTTAGGGTTTCTACATGCTGCCGGTGGTCATTTCACAAAAATACTCGGGTCTCCCATAGGATAACATTGGGCTCGGTGCTCGGGCCGAGTACACGAGTATCTTGGGAGGCTCGGCCCGAGCTTCGAGCACCCGAGCTTTTTAGTACTCGCTCATCACTACTAATAAACCTAAAAAATAAAAATAAATTGAATAAAAATCATGAATGTTGTGTTATAACAGGAAATTCGGTGTAAGAATGAATATCCGGGATGAGAGTTCAGCGAATGAGTTATAGAAATTGTTACAAAAAGGAGTGTGTACGGTTTATGCGTAAATTTTCAGAATGCGTACATGAAAATTATATGTATGTGAGAATGTCCCCCATGCTTTGTAAAAAGTTATTTATGAAAATGTAAATAAAATATATAAAAATGCCTAATTATTTATAATTTATGAGAAAGATATATATGTATGGAAGAATGTTATAAGGTGTCCAAGAACCATAAAGAAAAAGGGTGCATATATAATGTTAGAGGTCTAGAGTTCCACCAGGCTATATCACCCCTAAAGAAATAGAAAGAAGACCTTACTACCTGTGTACCCCAAAAAAAGCTATATTTCTTAGCCAGGATTATGGTGGAGATATGCACAAGTGAAATAAGAATATAAAGTAATACAATAAGATTATAAAACCAATATGTGTGCATTCATGCACCACCCGGTACGCTACCCTTGCCAAATTGCTCACTCTAGATCCCCACACGATCCATGAAGCCGTTCCCCCGGTCACACCGCCTGCTGCCGGTTCCCACTCATCCCTGGGGGAGTTAGGCGAGTGGTATCGAGAGCTACATGTCGGCACTGATGATATCCCCATACACCACAAGGAAGGGGTATACCGGGTGGTACAGGAGTATGAGCGGGTTTTTAGCAAGCACCCTCTAGATTTTGGGCAGATTAAAGGGGTTCAACACCACATCCCTACCGGTACACACTCCCCTATTAAAGAGAGATACAGGCCTATTCCCCCTGCGCACTACCAATGCGCCAAAGACATGTTGAGGAACATGAAGGAGGCAGGGGTTATTAGGGACAGCTGTAGTCCCTGGGCCGCTCCGTTGGTGCTGGTTAAGAAGAAGGATGGCACCATGCGGATGTGTGTGGATTACCGGAAGATTAACCAGATAACGCATAAGGATGCTTACCCTCTGCCCCGCATCAAAGAGTCCCTGGCCTCGCTGAGAACCGCTAACTACTTCTCCACCCTTGACCTCACCAGCGGGTACTGGCAGGTGGCCGTGGCACCGGAAGACCGAGAGAAGACTGCCTATGGGACCGTTTTGCTGTACTTGGATGATGTGATTGTGTACTCACAGACGTATGAAGCCCACCTGGAGCACCTAGCCGAGGTGTTCGCGTCCCTTGCCAAGTATGGGATGAAGTTGAAGCCCTCAAAGTGTCATCTGCTGAAACCCAGAGTGCAGTACCTAGGACATGTGGTTGGTGCGGAAGGTGTCGCCCCCAACCCCGAGAAGATCACCGCCATCCAAGACTGGCCGAGACCGACCACAGTGAGGGAAGTGAGGCAGTTTCTGGGCCTGGTGGGATATTACCGTCGCTTCATTAAGGGGTACACAAAGATGGCTGCCCCCATGCAAGACCTCCTCGTAGGACAGACCAAGGGTGGTAGATCCCTAGTAGCCCCATTGGTGTGGGAAGAAAAGCATGAGGAATCCTTCCGCCAGCTGAGAACAGCCCTGACCGGAGAGGAAATCCTAGCGTACCCTGACTACAGCCGCCCATTCATCCTCTACACCGACGCCAGCAATGTGGGCTTGGGGGCTGTTCTATCCCAGGTCCAAGACAGAAGGGAAAAGGTAATAGCTTATGCTAGCCGAAAACTCCGACCGACTGAGAGGAACCCTGAGAACTACATCTCCTTCAAGCTTGAGCTCTTGGCACTGGTGTGGGCTATCACCGAGCGGTTCCGCCATTACCTGGCAGCAGCCAAGTTCACCGCGTACACAGACAATAACCTGCTGACCCATCTAGATACGGCCAAGCTGGGCGCGTTGGAGCAGCGGTGGGTGACCAGGTTAGCCAACTACGATTTCACCATCAAGTACCGGGCCGGCCGTACCAACGTCAATGCCAATGCACTCTCCCGGATGCCCCACCTGTCGGAAGAGGGGCCAGAGGATGATGACCTCGAAGAGATCGAGTTGCCTGCATTTCACCGGCCATTCACTGAGAAGGTGCACGTCTACCAACAACGGGTGAACCTGGATCCGCTGCCCCGACAGGACTGGCAGGAAGCTCAGGACCAGGCACCTGCTGTCCGCCTGGTCAAGACTCTAGTGGAACAGGGTTCTGCTGGGATAGACCCTGCTGCCCCTGCCGAAGCCCAACGTCTGTGGCAAGAACAGACCCGGCTATACCTACACCAGGGGAAGTTGTATCGCGAGCTGATTAATCCAAAGACTCACGAGAAGATCCGCCAGCTGGTGATTCCCCAGGCTAACGTGCCCACCGTCCTGCAAGCATACCATGATGGTGCAGTGCACTTCGGGTGGAAGAAGCTAGAGATGTTGTTAAGAGAGCGGTTCTATTGGAGTGGAATGCGGGAATCTGTGGAGGCCTGGTGCCGAGAATGTGGCCCTTGCGCATTGAGAAGGAAGGACGAGGCCAGCCAGAAGGCACCCCTACACCCGATCATTACACACCAACCGCTGGAGCTGGTTGCCCTTGACCATGTAAAGCTCACCCCCAGCCGAAGTGGGTACACCTACGCTCTGACCATCGTAGACCACTACTCGAGGTTCCTGGTGGTTGTCCCAGTTAAGGACTTAACCGGCCGCACCGCTGCTAAGGCTTTCCAGGCTTATTTCTGTTGACCGCATTGGTACCCGGAGAGGGTGCTTACCGACCAGGGTCCGGCCTTTGAAGCAGAGGTATTCCAGGAATTCTGCCAGTTGTACGGCTGCAAGAAAATCCGGACCACGCCTTACCACGCCCAAACCAATGGCATTTGTGAAAAGATGAACCACTTGGTCCTGGGCCTCCTCAAGACGTTACCACTGGAAGAGCGGAACCTGTGGCTGGAGAAGCTACCTGACCTGGTCGATATGTACAACAAAATCCCTTCCAGCTCTACGAAATGCACTCCAGCAAACCTGATGAGAGCTCGTCCCGGCCGGCTACCAGTGGATCTGGAAATGGGCTTGGAAGCTTCAGAAGCACTCCTGTCGACAGCTGAATGGGACACTCGGCGGAGGACACAGTACCGACAGGTCCAGGAGTATGTTGAAAAGAACTTGTGCCGGAGTCGGGGACAACAGGAGCAGTGCTTCAACAAGAAGGCGCCTGCCGGTTCCTTCCAACCTGGGGATGTAGTGCTGAAGCGGAAAAGAAGGGCCCACAAGCTGGATGATCAATGGGAAAAAACCCCGTATGTAGTCCAGCCCACAGGATGGGAGAATGGGAAGGCCTACCAGATCAGCCGTGACCAGGGGGGGACTTTGGCCACGGTTTCCCGAGACCACCTGAAGAAGTGCCCACCAGCATTGAGAGTAGCGGATGAGGCTCCAGTTCCCAGTCCAGTGGAGAAGGAAAAAGAGGTAATCCACACCATGATGGGTGATTTTCCAGCAGACTGGCCTACACAGAACGGTGCGGTGATCCTTCCAGTGATACTGTTCCCACAACCCGTGGATGAAGAAATGATGGAAACGGTTAACCGCGAGCCAGTGCCCAGGGATGTACCTGTACCCAGCTCCCCTACGCCTCCGCCTGCCCCACATGATAGCAGGGAGGAGGAACTGACTGTTCCCTCTGCCCCACTGCCTGTCACCACTGACACCGGACCCCGAAGGTCCACTCGCCCCAACCTAGGTAGACCCCCACTTAGGTACAGGGAAACTACTCTTTAAAAGGGGGGGGCTTTATGTGTTGAGTGTACCAGTTTGAAAGTTTTAAATGATAAGTAAAGATGATCAACCAAAGAAGTTTACCTGATTGAACCGTGATTAAACCGGCCGTTGCCGGCAACTGTTGTCCCCGTAGGGACTGTGCAACCATTGCGTAAGGAACTGCTTACGGACAAGCCCGAGAACTTGCAGGGCAACCACAAACTTAGTGCAATGTAAATAAAAATGTTTGTTGGCTTGACACCGTTACCGCCTCCGGAGAGGCTGATTTGGGAGGATGGGCCTGGAGGAAAGGGATGGCCTAGGCCCGCCACTACCGTAACCGGTGGCGATCCTCCGGGGGTTCAGGGGTCCCCTTGGACGTGGGCCCCCTGAAAGAGACAGAACCCGCTCGGGCAACTTGGTGCTGGACTGGGGTCAAGGGGTGCTGCCCGCTTCTTAGGGGCAGCATCAGGGCCAGGTTGTTTGGGTGGGAGAAGAGCGGAAGCTGTACCGTTGTAAAATGTTTATGATGCTTTTACATGTTTTACCGTTTTATTCTTTTTCAGTTGTGAAAATAAAACCGGTGATGGACGGGCAGCCCGCGGACGGTCTGCATTTTACTATAGGGGAATGTGGCGCCCTGGACAAGCCAGGTCGTCACAGGTACTACACCAACACACTCTACACTCCGGCTAGGCACACCGAAGCTAAACACAAATCCTAGTTGCCTTCCTCCAGGGGCTGATGTCCACACCAGGGGGTGGGCCAGGCGGTTGATCCCACCCACCGAGGAGTTCACAGTCCTGGAGGCGGGAAAAGGAGTCAGATTAGAGATCAGTTTTGGAGTTAGAGAAGTGAAGAGGAGAGGAGACTGACCGTGTCCGGGTGTGTGGCCCGGGCACTCAGCAAGGTTGGCAGACGGTGGTGACCTTCTGCAGGAGAGGCTGATTGGAGTGAACCGTACGGACCGGGGATGGGCGGTGGCCCGCCGGTACCAGATCGGGGAGTGAAGAGAAGCCAGCACCATCCGGCAGGGCCTACGGACCCCAACCGGGCTAGGAGTCGCCGTAAAACCGGTCAAATCCGTTAGCGACAGGAACCTCCAGGGTTTCCCAGCAGTCAAGACCCGATTGAAGGCAACAGCTCACACCGTAGAGGGAAGCACAGTCACCGCCAAGGCTACAGTTCCCAGGGCCAGAGCCTGCGGGCAAAAGGGGCTCCCTCAGCATCCATCCAAGCTGGGGAGCGGGTTACCGGTGGGAAGCCCGCTAGATTTTGGGGGAATAAAAGGGGTCCAACACCACATCCCCACAGGTGCACACCCACCCATCAAAGAGAGCTATAAGCCAATACCACCTTCACATTGCCAGTGTACCAAGGACATGTTGAGCAACATGAAGGCGGCTGGGGTTATCCGTGACAGTTGTAGCCTTTGGGCAGCTCTGTTGATCCTGTTAAAAAAGAAGGACGGCACCACTCCCCGTATTGAGGAATCGCTAGCTGCATTGAGAACTGCAAATTATTTTTCTACCCTTGATCTCACTAGTCACTATTGGCAAGTGTCCGTTGCTGAGGCAGACCGGGAGAAGACCGCCTTCGCCACCCCTATGGGTCTCTGCGAGTTCAAAAGCATGCCCTTCGAGCTGTGCAATGCGCCAGGAACCTTCCAGAGGCTGATGGAATGCTGCTTGGGACAAGATTTTAGGGTGTATAAAAAGGGAGATTAGATCCCGTGATCCCAACGTATTGTTACACCTCTATAAATCACTTGTAAGGCTACATCTGGAATATGGGAACCAGTTTTGGGCTCCACATTTTAATAAGGACATTCAGAAGTTAGAGTCAGTTCAAAGGTGGGCAACTAGACTACTACAAGGAATGGAAGGCCTCCCATATGATGACAAGTTGAAAAAGTTATTAAGTGATTATTGGCTGCAATGGGGCTTTCTGGCTGGTGCCAGCCTCTCTTCTTAGCACACAGGAACCACAATCCCTACACCATGCTTCAATGGATTCTCTCATCCCAGCCCAGTAAAACTACATATTTTACACAGTCATAAGCAGCCAAAAGGGATCTATTCTATTCAATTGCAAATGATCTAGATAAGACTGAGAATAAGATACTGCACGGGACATAGCAGAGTTGGTCAAGTTGAGTGGAGATGAGTTTGCTATTTGGCACAGCTTTTTGCATCAATAAAGCAAGTAAAAGGTGTGAAAGATAAAAAAAAGGGTGAAAGTGTGAAAAGTGAATTGGCCAAATTGAGGTGCATATAAAGTTTTTGCTTTCTTTCAATTCACTAATGGGGCTCATTTGAATCAGGTGAATTGAGTTCTGCTTTTGGAAACTGGGTTAAGAAGGGGTGCACCGGTCCTGGAGGTACTGCAATACCAGGTCAATGCGTGCAGTGGACAGAGCAAGATTTTTTCCATCTCCTTGTTCTAAAAATCCATTTAATATATGGTCCCCAGAGAGGGGACGTATCAGATATTAAACTGATAAGAACAGATTTAATTTTTTTTTTTTCTGTTTATCAGTAGGACTTCAAAATAACAAAGGTGATCGCCTCCCGTTGCCTGGGAACCGTCCAGGCACAAGAGGGCTATGTGTCACCAGAAGGCGCACACACTTCCTCAAGGCCGGCAGACCTTGAGGCACCTTCCAGTACCGACCAAGGTAGCGTCCTCCGAAACTACACTTGATCTTAGCCAAAAGGCCGAGAAGCTATAACCCGAATTGGTTACGGCCTTGAGTGGCACCCTGGCCTATACCGGACACATCTTAGGGAGAGGGAGACAAACCCACGCCTACAGAAGACATTTTGTCACCCAAGCCAACCCTTGAAAAGGCTGTTTTGCAGAGCAAAAACAAGAAGAATGGTGCTTTTTGCAGCCGCCGCCCACTGCAATGAATCTGAATAACTCCTCCTTTTGGACACAAGCACCTCCCCTCCCCCTTGCAGTCTTTCCAATTCATGATACAAAAAGACGGACGGACAGGACAGGACAGGACAGGCTGCCTGACTTTCCGTCACTGCCACCCTTTGCCATCCTTGCCCGTAGAAAGCCCTTTCATCATCCCCAAACCCTAATCTTTTCCCTTCCCTTCCCAGATGCGTCTCACTCCCTTTCATTAGGAAGTGAGCGCAGCCTTTTCTCCGTTCTGCACATGCGCGACGTTAAACACAAATGCGCAGGCGTGCGTTCCATTACCCTCACTGCATTCCACTCCCATACAGGAAGTGGGCGCAGTTATTACTACGGTCGCACATAAAAGAACCCACGGCCACCACTGCACATAGCTGACTCCACCACAGGACACCCACTTCTACACCAACGCAGGTAAGACAGGATCGGCACCTCTATGCTCCCGTTACAATCAGGCTCAGTCACCATGTGATAACGCTCTCAACTCTTTAGTTGCAGGCTCCCCTTGCTTCACCTCCACTGGCTGTGCTGCCATTTCCTCTCCCACCTGGAAGGTATACTTTATTCCACTATTTTCCTGTTTCTCTCTTCCCCCTTTTCCCATAACCTACTTTTATCTGCATTTGTGGGGTATCTATATGCTATTTACATCATAGTTTTATTCATTAATATGGAAGGGAAGAGTGCCCATGAGAGTGTTGAACTGCGGAGAGCAAGAGATTAAGCTGCTCCGATTTGCCACCATTGATAAGCTGTTCTCAGTAGATACACATGCTATCCAAACAGCAGCATCCACCATTGCTTCAGCCCACCCATTCAGTGACAGCTCACCAAGTCAGCCAGAGGAGTGGTGTAAGGAATTACACGTAGGCACTGACTCCACACCTTCACATCACAAGAAGGGGGTCTACAGGCTAGTGCAAGAATACGAGCAAGTCTTCAGCAAACATCCGCTAGACTTTTGAAGAATAAAAGGGGTCAAACACTACATCCCCACAAGTGCACACCCACCCATCAAAGAGAGATATAAGCCAAAACTACCTGCACATTACCAGTGTACCAAGGACATGTTGAGCAACATGAAGGAGGCTGGGGTTATCCGTGACAGTTGTAGCCTCTGGGCAGCTCCGTTGGTCCTGTTAAAGAAGAAGGACAGCACCACTCCCCTGTATTGAGGAATAGCTAGCTGCATTGAGAACTGCAAATTATTTTTCTACCCTTGATCTCACTAGTCGCTATTGGCAAGTGTCCGTTGCTGAGGCAGACCGGGAGAAGACCGCCTTTGCCACCCCGATGGGTCTCTGCGAGTTCAAAAGCATGCCCTTCGAGCTGTGCAATTTGCCAGGAACCTTCCAGAGGCTGATGGAATGCTGCTTGGGACACCGAAACTTTGAAACGGTACTGCTATACCTTTATGATGTTATTGTTTATTCTAAAGCAAACAAGATTTTAGGGTGTATAAAAAGGGAGATTAGATCCGGTGATCCCAACGTATTGTTACCCCTCTATAAATCACTTGTAAGGCCACATCTGGAATATGGGGTAAAGTCCTGAGCAGGTTGATAACCATTGGTTTGAGCATGGTAGGGTGTAGTGCGCATCTTCCTGCATCGGTAAAAGCTGCAGAAGTCCTTGAAGATTTCCGCTTCAAAGGCTGTGCCTTGATCTGTGAGGACTCTCTCTGAGTAGCCATGAGGTCTGCATAAGTGTGCTTGGAAGACCTTCGCTGCAGTATGGGCCATTAGATCTTTGACTTGTACCACAACCATAAATCTCGAGTAGTTGTCTACCATCGTAAGTGCATACGTGAGCTCGCCTCGATATTCTGCAACAAAACTCCCTTTTTCGATTTCAGTTTCAGCAAACACTCCTCTTCCTGTAGAAAATATTTATCATTACCTAAGACAGTCATTCTAATGCATGACAATATTAAGGCAATTTAGTTAAAACTTGTTTTAACTCACCTTTAAGGGGATTGATGTATTTCATGGTCAATCCAGGTTTGTCAGTGATGGCACTGACATAATGTATGGCGTCTTTTTCGGGCGTTATCCTTTGCCTTTTCATTGTGAAAATCCAGTTGCCTATATCAAAGCAAATTCTACTACTTGTAAAGTATGCAGAAAATGAAATGTAGAACATATAACATCAACTGCTTAGGAACGCATCATAGGTTAGTACTTAAAAGGATATTGTCATGTTCTAGTCATAATGCAAGCTGGACATTTTTCATGTTACCCTGTAATCGCCGGCCTGTTCTAATGCTCACAAGCCAAGATATAGGCTCAGCTGCTAAGGCTTCCCTCTGCCTTCTGAATGAAACTTGAATATGTCTGGGTCACTGTGTATATAGCAGGTGCTCAGAAAAAATAAGAGTCAATTCAATAGAAATAGCTCTGGCACACTATAGTGATCAATAACGTAAGAAAAGAACTCTTGGAATGCTGAAAATTCTTTATTTGTGCAAAAGGATAATTCATCCAACGTTTCGACCTTGTTTTTAGGTCTTTATCAAGGATAAAGTTATCTAAGATCATAAAGGGTTACAAAACCATATAAACACGTAATTAGTACATAGTACAACATAACAGTACAATATATTGCTACTTGAGAGTACAATGGGTCAAATGACCATGATGCACATACAAAAAATTTTTCCAAAGCCATAGTGAAAACATTTGTACTGAGGAAAGAAAATTTCCACATGACCTATCTGGAGAAACATTCTGGATCAAACAACCAAAAATAGTCAAGCAGGTAAATACACACCTATATGGATAACAGGATGATATGTGTTCAATTGTATAGCGTCATTGCCATTAAGGTACAAATGGAAAACTTGCAATCCTATATAGTGAAGGAAATGAACACATATCATATCAAAGAACACAGGAACATGGGTGTGAGAAAAACCTCAATGTTTATACTTTGTTCTTTATAATGGTGTGAACATGTATATGTCTCAGTACCTTATGCACGTGAGAATTCTAGTGAGTAGATCATGAAAGCCTATTTCAGAACTGGAATCGGTAAATAATTGTAGGTGGAATCTAAATGAAAAGATGGTACAAGTGTTATCATGACACGTGGGCTATAACACAATGGACCGTGTGACAAAGAAGAAAGGAGAGAAAGAAGAGGAAGAAAATGCAACTACCTGTAACATTACGTGATAGTCACTGGTAAGTATCACTTGACAATTCAAATGAAAAAGGATTCCTTTATTAAAGGGTTCTCAGTCGCCTCAGGATCATGAAATACTAGGGTAAATGATATGAGAATGGGTAAGAAGCACCACTAAAGGAAATATGAGATGCAGGACATATATCTATAAACCCCTGAACTACATGATAGAAATAAAAAGAAGAAAAAAAGAAAAAAAAGAAGAAAGAAGAAGAACACATAGAATGCGGAAAGAGAATGGGTACAACTACCTGAGTTACTGCAGGGAGGCCCCTGGTTGGTATTGTGAGGGTTAGTGGAATTCCTTCACTGAAGGGTTCTCAGTTGCCTCAGGTTCGTGAAAAATGCTATAGACAAATAATGCCCGGAGAAAAGGGGTTCATATACAGCGAATAATGGTAATACAAGGTACATGTGTCACATGTAATAGTATATATATATATATTGTACTAAGCTCTACACCAGAAATAGAAAGTAGTCCCTCTGCCTTCTGTCTAGGTGCCCTGAGTTATGTCCTGTAAACTGTCACAGGGACCCAGACACACATGTGTAGTAGGGGAATATCCCTGCTGAGATGCCAGTGCTAGAGCACTCGTTTGCTGTGGAGTTGAACGCTATGTGAGCAGTTCTTACCTTCAATGAGCAGAAGTCTCTTTTTTCAGATTTCAATATCTCTGTGGGTATCTGGCAGAAATATGGAATACTCTTTACTGCTAAGACCCTGTACACCACTCCCACTAAAGGGGGCTTTACACGCTGCGACATCGCTAATGCGGAGTCGTTGGGGTCACGGAATTTGTGACGCACATCCGGCCGCATTAGCGATGTTGCTGCGTGTGACACCGATGAGCGATTTTGCATCGCTGCAAAAACGTGCAAAATCGCTCATCGGTGACATGGGTCTCCATTCTCGATTATCGTTACTGCAGCAGTAACGATGTAGTTCGTCGCTCCTGCGGCAGCACACATCGCTCCGTGTGACACCGCAGAAACGAGGAACCTCTCCTTACCTGCCTCCCAGCCGCTATGAGGAAGGAAGGAGGTGGGCGGGATGTTCCGGCCACTCATCTCCGCCCCTCCGCTGCTATTGGGCGGTCGCTCAGTGACGTCGCTGTGACGCCGCACGGACCGCCCCCTTAGAAAGGAGGCGGTTCGCCGGTCACAGCGACGTTGCTGGGCAGGTAAGTATGTGTGACGGGTCTGGTCGGTGTTGTGCAGCATGGGCAGCGATTTGCCCGTGTCGCGCAACAGATGGGGGCGGGTATCCACACTAGCGATATCGGGACCGATATCGCAGTGTGTAAAGTAGCCTTTAATAAACTGTGTAAAGGATTTTAAGTAAAAATCCACAATAAACCAGCGCTAGATGGGTTTTTATAATTTTATTAATAGACCACAAATAAAAAATTTTTTGCTATCCTTGTTTCAAGACAGAGTATTTGATAATATACAATACACTGATTATTACTAAAACCAAGGACCACATAAAACAAGGACCACATAAAATAAAAAATGAAAGTAATGAGAATAAAATTCTTTTGTATAACCAATTAACTTCGAGGTGATACAATATTCACATTGATTTAGTTTTACCAGTCTAATGTAATGCCCCGGCCGGTGGCATATATTTTGTTTGGTTAATAATTTAGACTTATACAATGAAAGATGTACTATACCACCCCTGGCTAACTTACAAGTTTTAAGTTGTACAATATAAGTTTGCGACGTTATATTCATATATAGGAAGGCAAACAATATTGGCAATTTAGTGGCACCCACCATACGTAATCTTACAGCACCTAATAAGGGAGGATTATTTGGCCTGAAAGGTTTTTTTCCATGCAAAAGCTGTATAGTATGTAAGAATACAAAAAATATTTCACGGAAATCCTTCTTACAGGGGCAGTCAGAAGTCATGATTAGAGAATTTATTACATGTCAATCAAAGGGAGTAGTATATTGCATTCAATGTCCCTGTCAGAAAAAATACATTGAGAGAACTATTAGACCCCTATGGAAAAGGGTGGGTGAGCACATTAGAAGTGTTAAAAATAAATGTACTAAGCACCCCCTATCCAGACATTATGTGTTAAAACATGGAGGGTCCTTCAAAGGATCCCAAGTATGGGGCGTACAAAAAATAACTAAGGATTGGAGAGGTGGCGATTTCATTAAAAAAATGTCACGAGCAGAAAGCCAATGGATTTTTGAATTGAACACCTTGAAACCATATGGACTCAATAATAATATAGAACTGTTTGCTTTTAATTAATTTATATTTTTATAGGTAGAGGAGTAATAGGTACTGATAATAATACGGAGAGAAGGAAAAAAAAAAAAAAAAAGCGATTGTCATGGAGATATATGTGTATATATGCATAATATATATTAAAATTGGTGCTTCACTTGCCCAAGGTTGATGTAGATATAAGGGGCTTTTCATATTATAGCAAATTTATATTACACCTTTATGATGTCCTTTTGTTAAATTTATTGTTGAAAAAAAGCATATGCATATATACACATTGTCTTCCCAGTATATGATGATACAAGCAAGGCTATATATAGGTCTTTTTAGAAAAACCTTTAGAAAAACCTTTGCACATAATTATATTATATGGCTATTATGAACGGTCTTTCACAAATTGATATATGTAGTGGTCATTGAATGTTGGTTGAATTTAAACATTGTTTAATTTTATGCAAATTATAACCAATTAAATATATGCATAAATAGTGCTCTAGGCAACAGCTGAGTTATCCTTGAGGAAGGGGGCCGTTACACGCCCCCGAAACGCGCGTCGGATCAGGACTCTGTTTTTGCCTACCTCACCTGTGCGGTGATAACCTGCCAAGTAATCTCTCCCTCGTGTGGAATCAACCGGCTTCCACTGGACACGGTACGGATTGCCTGCTGGAGAGGTTGAGAGGTTACCGCTGACATTTCCTTTGTCTGCAACTAGGATACATTGGTACCTCCAGCGGTTCTGCATTGCTCGCTTGGAAGCGAATCGGAGCCTTGTGTGGTGCTAACCTGCCAAGCAACTTCCTCCTGTGTGGAATCAGTCAGCTGACACTGGATACTGTCTGGACTGCCCGCTGGAGAGGCTGAGTAGTTACCGCTGATCTTATTGTTGTCCGCAGCCAACATCTTGGTGCTTTCAGTGGCTTCGTACTGCTTGATTTCGAAAGTACATTTGGGAGAATACGGGACCGGCTGGTTTGTGGCCTTGTGAAGTGTTATAAAGGCTCTGTAAAGAGGGATGTCGGTAACCATACATCTCCCCCAGAGCCAGCACTAGTCGCGGCCACTGGCCTCAAAACGTCCGCTCTGGAAGTCTAACAGGTCAATCCTGTACATAGCGGTTCCAGCCTAATCAACGGAGAAATCCGGGGTGTTTTTTGCGGTCAAGTTGTTGTGAGGTTTATTCCCCCAGGCCCTGGGGGCGAATATAACGTCGCAAACTTATATTGTACAACTTAAAACTTGTAAGTTAGCCAGGGGTGGTATAGTACATCTTTCATTGTATAAATCTAAATTATTAACCAAACAAAATATATGCCACCGGCCGGGGCATTACATTAGACTGGTAAAACTAAATCAATGTGAATATTGTATCACCTCGAAGTTAATTGGTTATACAAAAGAATTTTATTCTCATTACTTTCATTTTTTATTTTATGTGGTCCTTGTTTTATGTGGTCCTTGGTTTTAGTAATAATCAGTGTATTGTATATTATCAAATACTCTGTCTTGAAACAAGGATAGCAAAAAATTTTTTATTTGTGGTCTATTAATAAAATTATAAAAACCCATCTAGCGCTGGTTTATTGTGGATTTTTACTTAAAATCCTTTACACAGTTTATTAAAGGCTACTTTACACACTGCGATATCGGTCCCGATATCGCTAGTGTGGATACCCGCCCCCATCTGTTGCGCGACACGGGCAAATCGCTGCCCATGCTGCACAACACCGACCAGACCCGTCACACATACTTACCTGCCCGGCGACGTCGCTGTGACCGGCGAACCGCCTCCTTTCTAAGGGGGCGGTCCGTGCGGCGTCACAGCGACGTCACTGAGCGACCGCCCAATAGCAGCGGAGGGGCGGAGATGAGTGGCCGGAACATCCCGCCCACCTCCTTCCTTCCTCATAGCGGCTGGGAGGCAGGTAAGGAGAGGTTCCTCGTTTCTGCGGTGTCACACGGAGCGATGTGTGCTGCCGCAGGAGCGACGAACTACATCGTTACTGCTGCAGTAACGATAATCGAGAATGGAGACCCATGTCACCGATGAGCGATTTTGCACGTTTTTGCAGCGATGCAAAATCGCTCATCGGTGTCACACGCAGCAACATCGCTAATGCGGCCGGATGTGCGTCACAAATTCCGTGACCCCAACGACTCCGCATTAGCGATGTCGCAGCGTGTAAAGCCCCCTTTAGTGGGAGTGGTGTACAGGGTGTTAGCAGTAAAGAGTATTCCATATTTCTGCCAGATACCCACAGAGATATTGAAATCTGAAAAAAGAGACTTCTGCTCATTGAAGGTAAGAACTGCTCACATAGCGTTCAACTCCACAGCAAACGAGTGCTCTAGCACTGGCATCTCAGCAGGGATATTCCCCTACTACACATGTGTGTCTGGGTCCCTGTGACAGTTTACAGGACATAACTCAGGGCACCTAGACAGAAGGCAGAGGGACTACTTTCTATTTCTGGTGTAGAGCTTAGTACAATATATATATATATACTATTACATGTGACACATGTACCTTGTATTACCATTATTCGCTGTATATGAACCCCTTTTCTCCGGGCATTATTTGTCTATAGCATTTTTCACGAACCTGAGGCAACTGAGAACCCTTCAGTGAAGGAATTCCACTAACCCTCACAATACCAACCAGGGGCCTCCCTGCAGTAACTCAGGTAGTTGTACCCATTCTCTTTCCGCATTCTATGTGTTCTTCTTCTTTCTTCTTTTTTTTCTTTTTTCTTCTTTTTATTTCTATCATGCAGTTCAGGGGTTTATAGATATATGTCCTGCATCTCATATTTCCTTTAGTGGTGCTTCTTACCCATTCTCATATCATTTACCCTAGTATTTCATGATCCTGAGGCGACTGAGAACCCTTTAATAAAGGAATCCTTTTTCACTTGAATTGTCAAGTGATACTTACCAGTGACTATCATGTAATGTTACAGGTAGTTGCATTTTCTTCCTCTTCTTTCTCTCCTTTCTTCTTTGTCACACGGTCCATTGTGTTATAGCCCACGTGTCATGATAACACTTGTACCATCTTTTCATTTAGATTCCACCTACAATTATTTACCGATTCCAGTTCTGAAATAGGCTTTCATGATCTACTCACTAGAATTCTCAAGTGCATAAGGTACTGAGACATATACATGTTCACACCATTATAAAGAACAAAGTATAAACATTGAGGTTTTTCTCACACCCATGTTCCTGTGTTCTTTGATATGATATGTGTTCATTTCCTTCACTATATAGGATTGCAAGTTTTCCATTTGTACCTTAATGGCAATGACGCTATACAATTGAACACATATCATCCTGTTATCCATATAGGTGTGTATTTACCTGCTTGACTATTTTTGGTTGTTTGATCCAGAATGTTTCTCCAGATAGGTCATGTGGAAATTTTCTTTCCTCAGTACAAATGTTTTCACTATGGCTTTGGAAAAATTTTTTGTATGTGCATCATGGTCATTTGACCCATTGTACTCTCAAGTAGCAATATATTGTACTGTTATGTTGTACTATGTACTAATTACGTGTTTATATGGTTTTGTAACCCTTTATGATCTTAGATAACTTTATCCTTGATAAAGACCTAAAAACAAGGTCGAAACGTTGGATGAATTATCCTTTTGCACAAATAAAGAATTTTCAGCATTCCAAGAGTTCTTTTCTTACGTTATTGATCACTATAGTGTGCCAGAGCTATTTCTATTGAATTGACTCTTATTTTTTCTGAGCACCTGCTATATACACAGTGACCCAGACATATTCAAGTTTCATTCAGAAGGCAGAGGGAAGCCTTAGCAGCTGAGCCTATATCTTGGCTTGTGAGCATTAGAACAGGCCGGCGATTACAGGGTAACATGAAAAATGTCCAGCTTGCATTATGACTAGAACATGACAATATCCTTTTAAGTACTAACCTATGATGCGTTCCTAAGCAGTTGATGTTATATGTTCTACATTTCATTTTCTGCATACTTTACAAGTAGTAGAATTTGCTTTGATATAGGCAACTGGATTTTCACAATGAAAAGGCAAAGGATAACGCCCGAAAAAGACGCCATACATTATGTCAGTGCCATCACTGACAAACCTGGATTGACCATGAAATACATCAATCCCCTTAAAGGTGAGTTAAAACAAGTTTTAACTAAATTGCCTTAATATTGTCATGCATTAGAATGACTGTCTTAGGTAATGATAAATATTTTCTACAGGAAGAGGAGTGTTTGCTGAAACTGAAATCGAAAAAGGGAGTTTTGTTGCAGAATATCGAGGCGAGCTCACGTATGCACTTACGATGGTAGACAACTACTCGAGATTTATGGTTGTGGTACAAGTCAAAGATCTAATGGCCCATACTGCAGCGAAGGTCTTCCAAGCACACTTATGCAGACCTCATGGCTACTCAGAGAGAGTCCTCACAGATCAAGGCACAGCCTTTGAAGCGGAAATCTTCAAGGACTTCTGCAGCTTTTACCGATGCAGGAAGATGCGCACTACACCCTACCATGCTCAAACCAATGGTTATCAACCTGCTCAGGACTTTACCCCATATTCCAGATGTGGCCTTACAAGTGATTTATAGAGGGGTAACAATACGTTGGGCTCACCGGATCTAATCTCCCTTTTTATACACCCTAAAATCTTGTTTGCTTTAGAATAAACAATAACATCATAAAGGTATAGCAGTACCGTTTCAAAGTTTCGGTGTCCCAAGCAGCATTCCATCAGCCTCTGGAAGGTTCCTGGCAAATTGCACAGCTCGAAGGGCATGCTTTTGAACTCGCAGAGACCCATCGGGGTGGCAAAGGCGGTCTTCTCCCGGTCTGCCTCAGCAACGGACACTTGCCAATAGCGACTAGTGAGATCAAGGGTAGAAAAATAATTTGCAGTTCTCAATGCAGCTAGCTATTCCTCAATACAGGGGAGTGGTGCTGTCCTTCTTCTTTAACAGGACCAACGGAGCTGCCCAGAGGCTACAACTGTCACGGATAACCCCAGCCTCCTTCATGTTGCTCAACATGTCCTTGGTACACTGGTAATGTGCAGGTAGTTTTGGCTTATATCTCTCTTTGATGGGTGGGTGTGCACTTGTGGGGATGTAGTGTTTGACCCCTTTTATTCTTCAAAAGTCTAGCGGATGTTTGCTGAAGACTTGCTCGTATTCTTGCACTAGCCTGTAGACCCCCTTCTTGTGATGTGAAGGTGTGGAGTCAGTGCCTACGTGTAATTCCTTACACCACTCCTCTGGCTGACTTGGTGAGCTGTCACTGAATGGGTGGGCTGAAGCAATGGTGGATGCTGCTGTTTGGATAGCATGTGTATCTACTGAGAACAGCTTATCAATGGTGGCAAATCGGAGCAGCTTAATCTCTTGCTCTCCGCAGTTCAACACTCTCATGGGCACTCTTCCCTTCCATATTAATGAATAAAACTATGATGTAAATAGCATATAGATACCCCACAAATGCAGATAAAAGTAGGTTATGGGAAAAGGGGGAAGAGAGAAACAGGAAAATAGTGGAATAAAGTATACCTTCCAGGTGGGAGAGGAAATGGCAGCACAGCCAGTGGAGGTGAAGCAAGGGGAGCCTGCAACTAAAGAGTTGAGAGCGTTATCACATGGTGACTGAGCCTGATTGTAACGGGAGCATAGAGGTGCCGATCCTGTCTTACCTGCGTTGGTGTAGAAGTGGGTGTCCTGTGGTGGAGTCAGCTATGTGCAGTGGTGGCCGTGGGTTCTTTTATGTGCGACCGTAGTAATAGCTGCGCCCACTTCCTGTATGGGAGTGGAATGCAGTGAGGGTAATGGAACGCACGCCTGCGCATTTGTGTTTAACGTCGCGCATGTGCAGAACGGAGAAAAGGCTGCGCTCACTTCCTAATGAAAGGGAGTGAGACGCATCTGGGAAGGGAAGGGAAAAGATTAGGGTTTGGGGATGATGAAAGGGCTTTCTACGGGCAAGGATGGCAAAGGGTGGCAGTGACGGAAAGTCAGGCAGCCTGTCCTGTCCTGTCCTGTCCGTCCGTCTTTTTGTATCATGAATTGGAAAGACTGCAAGGGGGAGGGGAGGTGCTTGTGTCCAAAAGGAGGAGTTATTCAGATTCATTGCAGTGGGCGGCGGCTGCAAAAAGCACCATTCTTCTTGTTTTTGCTCTGCAAAACAGCCTTTTCAAGGGTTGGCTTGGGTGACAAAATGTCTTCTGTAGGCGTGGGTTTGTCTCCCTCTCCCTAAGATGTGTCCGGTATAGGCCAGGGTGCCACTCAAGGCCGTAACCAATTCGGGTTATAGCTTCTCGGCCTTTTGGCTAAGATCAAGTGTAGTTTCGGAGGACGCTACCTTGGTCGGTACTGGAAGGTGCCTGGGATTGCACGTCTGCCGGCCTTGAGGAAGTGTGTGCGCCTTCTGGTGACACATAGCCCTCTTGTGCCTGGACGGTTCCCAGGCAACGGGAGGCGATCACCTTTGTTATTTTGAAGTCCTACTGATAAACAGAAAAAAAAAAAATTAAATCTGTTCTTATCAGTTTAATATCTGATACGTCCCCTCTCTGGGGACCATATATTAAATGGATTTTTAGAACAAGGAGATGGAAAAAATCTTGCTCTGTCCACTGCACGCATTGACCTGGTATTGCAGTACCTCCAGGACCGGTGCACCCCTTCTTAACCCAGTTTCCAAAAGCAGAACTCAATTCACCTGATTCAAATGAGCCCCATTAGTGAATTGAAAGAAAGCAAAAACTTTATATGCACCTCAATTTGGCCAATTCACTTTTCACACTTTCACCCTTTTTTTTATCTTTCACACCTTTTACTTGCTTTATTGATGCAAAAAGCTGTGCCAAATAGCAAACTCATCTCCACTCAACTTGACCAACTCTGCTATGTCCCGTGCAGTATCTTATTCTCAGTCTTATCTAGATCATTTGCAATTGAATAGAATAGATCCCTTTTGGCTGCTTATGACTGTGTAAAATATGTAGTTTTACTGGGCTGGGATGAGAGAATCCATTGAAGCATGGTGTAGGGATTGTGGTTCCTGTGTGCTAAGAAGAGAGGCTGGCACCAGCCAGAAAGCCCCATTGCAGCCAATAATCACTTAATAACTTTTTCAACTTGTCATCATATGGGAGGCCTTCCATTCCTTGTAGTAGTCTAGTTGCCCACCTTTGAACTGACTCTAACTTCTGAATGTCCTTATTAAAATGTGGAGCCCAAAACTGGTTCCCATATTCCAGATGTAGCCTTACAAGTGATTTATAGAGGTGTAACAATACGTTGGGATCACGGGATCTAATCTCCCTTTTTATACACCCTAAAATCTTGTCCCAAGCAGCATTCCATCAGCCTCTGGAAGGTTCCTGGCGCATTGCACAGCTCGAAGGGCATGCTTTTGAACTCGCAGAGACCCATAGGGGTGGCGAAGGCGGTCTTCTCCCGGTCTGCCTCAGCAACGGACACTTGCCAATAGTGACTAGTGAGATCAAGGGTAGAAAAATAATTTGCAGTTCTCAATGCAGCTAGCGATTCCTCAATACGGGGAGTGGTGCCGTCCTTCTTTTTTAACAGGATCAACAGAGCTGCCCAAAGGCTACAACTGTCACGGATAACCCCAGCCGCCTTTATGTTGCTCAACATGTCCTTGGTACACTGGCAATGTGAAGGTGGTATTGGCTTATAGCTCTCTTTGATGGGTGGGTGTGCACCTGTGGGGATGTGGTGTTGGACCCCTTTTATTCCCCCAAAATCTAGCGGGCTTCCCACCGGTAACCCGCTCCCCAGCTTGGATGGATGCTGAGGGAGCCCCTTTTGCCCGCAGGCTCTGGCCCTGGGAACTGTAGCCTTGGCGGTGACTGTGCTTCCCTCTACGGTGTGAGCTGTTGCCTTCAATCGGGTCTTGACTGCTGGGAAACCCTGGAGGTTCCTGTCGCTAACGGATTTGACCGGTTTTACGGCGACTCCTAGCCTGGTCGGGGTCCGTAGGCCCTGCCGGATGGTGCTGGCTTCTCTTCACTCCCCGATCTGGTACCGGCGGGCCACCGCCCATCCCCGGTCCGTACGGTTCACTCCAATCAGCCTCTCCTGCAGAAGGTCACCACCGTCTGCCAACCTTGCTGAGTGCCCGGGCCACACACCCGGACACGGTCAGTCTCCTCTCCTCTTCACTTCTCTAACTCCAAAACTGATCTCTAATCTGACTCCTTTTCCCACCTCCAGGACTGTGAACTCCTCGGTGGGTGGGATCAACCGCCTGGCCCACCCCCTGGTGTGGACATCAGCCCCTGGAGGAAGGCAACTAGGATTTGTGTTTAGCTTCGGTGTGCCTAGCCGGAGTGTAGAGTGTGTTGGTGTAGTACCTGTGACGACCTGGCTTGTCCAGGGCGCCACATTCCCCTATAGTAAAATGCAGACCGTCCGCGGGCTGCCCGTCCATCACCGGTTTTATTTTCACAACTGAAAAAGAATAAAACGGTAAAACATGTAAAAGCATCATAAACATTTTACAACGGTACAGCTTCCGCTCTTCTCCCACCCAAACAACCTGGCCCTGATGCTGCCCCTAAGAAGCGGGCAGCACCCCTTGACCCCAGTCCAGCACCAAGTTGCCCGAGCGGGTTCTGTCTCTTTCAGGGGGCCCACGTCCAAGGGGACCCCTGAACCCCCGGAGGATCGCCACCGGTTACGGTAGTGGCGGGCCTAGGCCATCCCTTTCCTCCAGGCCCATCCTCCCAAATCAGCCTCTCCGGAGGCAGTAACGGTGTCAAGCCAACAAACATTTTTATTTACATTGCACTAAGTTTGTGGTTGCCCTGCAAGTTCTCGGGCTTGTCCGTAAGCAGTTCCTTACGCAATGGTTGCACAGTCCCTACGGGGACAACAGTTGCCGGCAACGGCTGGTTTAATCACGGTTCAATCAGGTAAACTTCTTTGGTTGATCATCTTTACTTATCATTTAAAACTTTCAAACTGGTACACTCAACACATAAAGCCCCCCCCTTTTAAAGAGTAGTTTCCCTGTACCTAAGTGGGGGTCTACCTAGGTTGGGGCGAGTGGACCTTCGGGGTCCGGTGTCAGTGGTGACAGGCAGTGGGGCAGAGGGAACAGTCAGTTCCTCCTCCCTGCTATCATGTGGGGCAGGCGGAGGCGTAGGGGAGCTGGGTACAGGTACATCCCTGGGCACTGGCTCGCGGTTAACCGTTTCCATCATTTCTTCATCCACGGGTTGTGGGAACAGTATCACTGGAAGGATCACCGCACCGTTCTGTGTAGGCCAGTCTGCTGGAAAATCACCCATCATGGTGTGGATTACCTCTTTTTCCTTCTCCACTGGACTGGGAACTGGAGCCTCATCCGCTACTCTCAATGCTGGTGGGCACTTCTTCAGGTGGTCTCGGGAAACCGTGGCCAAAGTCCCCCCCTGGTCACGGCTGATCTGGTAGGCCTTCCCATTCTCCCATCCTGTGGGCTGGACTACATACGGGTTTTTTTCCCATTGATCATCCAGCTTGTGGGCCCTTCTTTTCCGCTTCAGCACTACATCCCCAGATTGGAAGGAACCGGCAGGCGCCTTCTTGTTGAAGCACTGCTCCTGTTGTCCCTGACTCCGGCACAAGTTCTTTTCAACATACTCCTGGACCTGTCGGTACTGTGTCCTCCGCCGAGTGTCCCATTCAGCTGTCGACAGGAGTGCTTCTGAAGCTTCCAAGCCCATTTCCAGATCCACTGGTAGCCGGCCGGGACGAGCTCTCATCAGGTATGCTGGAGTGCATTTCGTAGAGCTGGAAGGGATGTTGTTGTACATATCGACCAGGTCAGGTAGCTTCTCCAGCCACAGGTTCCGCTCTTCCAGTGGTAACGTCTTGAGGAGGCCCAGGACCAAGTGGTTCATCTTTTCACAAATGCCATTGGTTTGGGCGTGGTAAGGCGTGGTCCGGATTTTCTTGCAGCCGTACAACTGGCAGAATTCCTGGAATACCTCTGCTTCAAAGGCCGGACCCTGGTCGGTAAGCACCCTCTCCGGGTACCAATGCGGTCAACAGAAATAAGCCTGGAAAGCCTTAGCAGCGGTGCGGCCGGTTAAGTCCTTAACTGGGACAACCACCAGGAACCTCGAGTAGTGGTCTACGATGGTCAGAGCGTAGGTGTACCCACTTCGGCTGGGGGTGAGCTTTACATGGTCAAGGGCAACCAGCTCCAGCGGTTGGTGTGTAATGATCGGGTGTAGGGGTGCCTTCTGGCTGGCCTCGTCCTTCCTTCTCAATGCGCAAGGGCCACATTCTCGGCACCAGGCCTCCACAGATTCCCGCATTCCACTCCAATAGAACCGCTCTCTTAACAACATCTCTAGCTTCTTCCACCCGAAGTGCACTGCACCATCATGGTATGCTTGCAGGACGGTGGGCACGTTAGCCTGGGGAATCACCAGCTGGCGGATCTTCTCGTGAGTCTTTGGATTAATCAGCTCGCGATACAACTTCCCCTGGTGTAGGTATAGCCGGGTCCGTTCTTGCCACAGACGTTGGGCTTCGGCAGGGGCAGCAGGGTCTATCCCAGCAGAACCCTGTTCCACTAGAGTCTTGACCAGGCGGACAGCAGGTGCCTGGTCCTGAGCTTCCTGCCAGTCCTGTCGGGGCAGCGGATCCAGGTTCACCCGTTGTTGGTAGACGTGCACCTTCTCAGTGAATGGCCGGTGAAATGCAGGCAACTCGATCTCTTCGAGGTCATCATCCTCTGGCCCCTCTTCCGACAGGTGGGGCATCCGGGAGAGTGCATTGGCATTGACGTTGGTACGGCCGGCCCGGTACTTGATGGTGAAATCGTAGTTGGCTAACCTGGTCACCCACCGCTGCTCCAACGCGCCCAGCTTGGCCGTATCTAGATGGGTCAGCAGGTTATTGTCTGTGTACGCGGTGAACTTGGCTGCTGCCAGGTAATGGCGGAACCGCTCGGTGATAGCCCACACCAGTGCCAAGAGCTCAAGCTTGAAGGAGATGTAGTTCTCAGGGTTCCTCTCAGTCGGTCGGAGTTTTCGGCTAGCATAAGCTATTACCTTTTCCCTTCTGTCTTGGACCTGGGATAGAACAGCCCCCAAGCCCACATTGCTGGCGTCGGTGTAGAGGATGAATGGGCGGCTGTAGTCAGGGTACGCTAGGATTTCCTCTCCGGTCAGGGCTGTTCTCAGCTGGCGGAAGGATTCCTCATGCTTTTCTTCCCACACCAATGGGGCTACTAGGGATCTACCACCCTTGGTCTGTCCTACGAGGAGGTCTTGCATGGGGGCAGCCATCTTTGTGTACCCCTTAATGAAGCGACGGTAATATCCCACCAGGCCCAGAAACTGCCTCACTTCCCTCACTGTGGTCGGTCTCGGCCAGTCTTGGATGGCGGTGATCTTCTCGGGGTTGGGGGCGACACCTTCCGCACCAACCACATGTCCTAGGTACTGCACTCTGGGTTTCAGCAGATGACACTTTGAGGGCTTCAACTTCATCCCATACTTGGCAAGGGACGCGAACACCTCGGCTAGGTGCTCCAGGTGGGCTTCATACGTCTGTGAGTACACAATCACATCATCCAAGTACAGCAAAACGGTTCCATAGGCAGTCTTCTCTCGGTCTTCCGGTGCCACGGCCACCTGCCAGTACCCGCTGGTGAGGTCAAGGGTGGAGAAGTAGTTAGCGGTTCTCAGCGAGGCCAGGGACTCTTTGATGCGGGGCAGAGGGTAAGCATCCTTATGCGTTATCTGGTTAATCTTCCGGTAATCCACACACATCCGCATGGTGCCATCCTTCTTCTTAACCAGCACCAACGGAGCGGCCCAGGGACTACAGCTGTCCCTAATAACCCCTGCCTCCTTCATGTTCCTCAACATGTCTTTGGCGCATTGGTAGTGCGCAGGGGGAATAGGCCTGTATCTCTCTTTAATAGGGGAGTGTGTACCGGTAGGGATGTGGTGTTGAACCCCTTTAATCTGCCCAAAATCTAGAGGGTGCTTGCTAAAAACCCGCTCATACTCCTGTACCACCCGGTATACCCCTTCCTTGTGGTGTATGGGGATATCATCAGTGCCGACATGTAGCTCTCGATACCACTCGCCTAACTCCCCCAGGGATGAGTGGGAACCGGCAGCAGGCGGTGTGACCGGGGGAACGGCTTCATGGATCGTGTGGGGATCTAGAGTGAGCAATTTGGCAAGGGTAGCGTACCGGGTGGTGCATGAATGCACACATATTGGTTTTATAATCTTATTGTATTACTTTATATTCTTATTTCACTTGTGCATATCTCCACCATAATCCTGGCTAAGAAATATAGCTTTTTTTGGGGTACACAGGTAGTAAGGTCTTCTTTCTATTTCTTTAGGGGTGATATAGCCTGGTGGAACTCTAGACCTCTAACATTATATATGCACCCTTTTTCTTTATGGTTCTTGGACACCTTATAACATTCTTCCATACATATATATCTTTCTCATAAATTATAAATAATTAGGCATTTTTATATATTTTATTTACATTTTCATAAATAACTTTTTACAAAGCATGGGGGACATTCTCACATACATATAATTTTCATGTACGCATTCTGAAAATTTACGCATAAACCGTACACACTCCTTTTTGTAACAATTTCTATAACTCATTCGCTGAACTCTCATCCCGGATATTCATTCTTACACCGAATTTCCTGTTATAACACAACATTCATGATTTTTATTCAATTTATTTTTATTTTTTAGGTTTATTAGTAGTGATGAGCGAGTACTAAAAAGCTCGGGTGCTCGAAGCTCGGGCCGAGTCTCCCAAGATACTCGTGTACTCGGCCCGAGCACCGAGCCCAATGTTATCCTATGGGAGACCCGAGTATTTTTGTGAAATGACCACCGGCAGCATGTAGAAACCCTAAAAATGGCACAAAAGTCTCCGAAGAGTGCTCAAATGACATGGCAACAGCATGGGGAAGACCCCTTGAAGCATTTATCACTCAAAAGTCACAGCTGTGAATAATTTTGTCCGCGTTTTACGCCATTTTTACGGACTCACCAGAAAACCTTCCAAAATGACACCAAAATGATTTTTCATAGCGGAAATGTTAAGGGCACATACCCAATAGTGAGATAGAGCTAATGTATGTTACTTTTTGAGATCAATACATGAAAGATTTTACGTAAAACATTGTGTGGCACTCCGATGTCCCTGAGAAGAGACGTACATAAAGGCCTCTGAGTCTAATGTGCCCATTTTGAGGAACTGAGTCTTTGTAGTATTTTCCTTTGCCAGGGCAGTCCAAAATTGTGAGGTTCACCAATGCCCCTGCATACAGACGTGCATGATGGCCTGTAAACCTGAAGTGCCCATTGTAAGGAAGTGGGTCTATTGTAGTATAGCCCTTAGGCAGGGCAGCCAAAAATTGGGAGGCTCCACGTTGTCCCTGGATAGAGACGTGCATGAGGGCCTCAAAACATTAAGTGTCCAGTGTCAGGAAGTGGGTGTATTATAGTATAGCCCTTAGGCAGGGCAGCCAAAAATTGGGAGGCTCCACGTTGTCCCTGGATAGAGACGTGCATGAGGGCCTGTAAACCTGAAGTGCCCATTGGAAGGAAGTGGGTCTTTTGTAGTATAGCCCTTTGGCAGGGCAGCCAAAAATTGGGAGGCTCCACGTTGTCCCTGGATAGAGACGTGCATGAGGGCCTGTAAACCTGAAGTGCCCATTGGAAGGAAGTGGGTCTTTTGTAGTATAGCCCTTTGGCAGGGCAGCCAATAATTGGGAGGCTCCACGTTGTCCCTGGATAGAGACATGCATGAGGGCCTCAAAACATTAAGTGTCCATTGTCAGGAAGTGGGTGTATTATAGTATAGCCCTTAGGCAGGGCAGCCAAAAATTGGGAGGCTCCACGTTGTCCCTGGATAGAGACGTGCATGAGGGCCTGTAAACCTGAAGTGCCCATTGGAAGGAAGTGGGTCTTTTGTAGTATAGCCCTTTGGCAGGGCAGCCAAAAATTGGGAGGCTCCACGTTGTCCCTGGATAGAGACGTGCATGAGGGCCTCAAAACATTAAGTGTCCATTGTCAGGAAGTGGGTGTATTATAGTATAGCCCTTTGGCAGGGCAGCCAAAAATTGGGAGGCTCCACGTTGTCCCTGGATAGAGACGTGCATGAGGGCCTCAAAACATTAAGTGTCCATTGTCAGGAAGTGGGTGTATTATAGTATAGCCCTTAGGCAGGGCAGCCAAAAATTGGGAGGCTCCACGTTGTACCTGGATAGAGACGTGCATGAGGGCCTCAAAACATTAAGTGTCCATTGTCAGGAAGTGGGTCTTTTGTAGTATAGCCCTTTGGCAGGGCAGCCAAAAATTGGGAGGCTCCACGTTGTCCCTGGATAGAGACGTGCATGAGGGCCTCAAAACATTAAGTGTCCATTGTCAGGAAGTGGGTGTATTATAGTATAGCCCTTAGGCAGGGCAGCCAAAAATTGGGAGGCTCCACGTTGTCCCTGGATAGAGACGTGCATGAGGGCCTCAAAACATTAAGTGTCCATTGTCAGGAAGTGGGTCTTTTGTAGTATAGCCCTTTGGCAGGGCAGCCAAAAATTGGGAGGCTCCACGTTGTCCCTGGATAGAGACGTGCATGAGGGCCTCAAAACATTAAGTGTCCATTGTCAGGAAGTGGGTGTATTATAGTATAGCCCTTTGGCAGGGCAGCCAAAAATTGGGAGGCTCCACGTTGTCCCTGCATAGAGACGTGCATGAGGGCCTCAAAACATTGTTCCCATTGCAAAGGAGCGGGTCTCCTGTCGTTGTAATGTCCATTCTGCAAAGAATGGGCGAAAAAATTTACCACTGGGGGTATACCTGAAACAAAGGCCTAACTCTTGTAACGGTCATCATGGTGGCGCATGAGGAGAAGGAGGAGCAGTCCAGCGATTATCCAAAGTCCAGAAGTGTGTACCCATGGGTGACTGGAGGTACATGGCAAATTCCCGTTACAAACTTTAAATTCCGCTCTCATTTGCTGGTGGTGTGGTGAAGTCTGGCCCAATCCAACCCTTGTTCATCTTGATCAGAGTCAGCCTGTCAGCATTTTCAGTTGACAGGCGGGTGCGTTTATCTGTAATGATTCCACCTGCGGCACTAAAAACACGCTCTGACAAAACGCTAGCGGCAGGGCAGGCCAGGACTTCCAAGGCGTAGAGAGCCAATTCATGCCACGTGTCCACCTTGGATACCCAATAATTGTAAGGCACAGAGGAATGTCGGAGTACAGTTGTTCGATCTGCAAGGTACTCCTTGAGCATCTGGGCAAACTTAGGATTTCTTGTGGCACTACCCCGCACCTCAGGGGCTGTGGTACGTGAGGGGCTGAGAAAACTGTCCCACATCTTAAAGACTGTTCCCCTACCTCTGGCGGATTGGACTTGTGCCTCTCTCGGCTGTACGCCTTGGTTGTCCACTGATTCCTGACCTATGCCGCTAGCGTTTTGTGAGGGGAATGCTTTGCCTACTTCCGTGACTATGGCCTTCCGGAACTGCTGCATTTTGGTTGACCTCTCCGCCTCGGGAATAAGAGACATAAAGTTCTCCTTGTAGCGTGGGTCTAACAGTGTTACCAACCAGTAATGATTGTCGGCCAAGATGTTCTTAACGCGAGGGTCACGAGACAGGCAGCTTACCATAAAGTCAGCCATGTGCGCCAGACTCTTAACAGCCAGGACTTCAGTAGCCTGACCAACACGTTGACTGAACATGCTGTCCTCCTCCTCCTCCTCCTCCTCCTCATCTACCCTGTCCTCTGGCCAGCCACGCTGAACCGAGGATATGACTGGTGTGCATGTCATATCCTCAATTTGGCCGGAGATTTGCTCCATGTCTTCATCCTCCTCCTCGTCATAGTCCTCCACTGCACGTTGTGATGAGACGAGGCTGGGCTGTGTGTTATCACCCACACCCACTACTGTTTCTTGCTGCAACTCATCGCGCTCCGCCTGCAATGCATCATGTTTGGTTTTGAGCAGAGACCGTTTTAGAAGGCAGAGTAGCGGTATGGTGACGCTAATAATGGCGTCATCACCACTCACCATCTTGGTGGAGTCCTCAAAGTTTTGGAGGATGGTACATAGGTCGGACATCCATCTCCACTCCTCAGGTGTTATGTGTGGAGTTTGACCCATTTCCCGACGGCTTAGGTGATGCAGGTACTCAACAACTGCCCTCTTCTGCTCACATATCCTGACCAACATGTGCAGAGTTGAATTCCAACGCGTGGGGACATCACACACCAGTCTGTGAGCCGGAAGATGCAAACTGCGCTGAAAGCCGGCAAGGCCGGCTGAAGCAGTAGGTGACTTTCGAAAATGTGCAGACAGGCGGCGAACTTTTACCAGCAGATTAGACAGCTCTGGGTATGACTTTAGAAACCGCTGAACCACGAGGTTGAGCACATGGGCCACGCATGGAACATGTGTCAGCTGGCCTCGCCTCAAAGCCGCCACCAGGTTCCGGCCATTGTCACACACGACCTTTCCTGGCTTTAGGTTCAGAGGTGTGAGCCAGTGATCTGCCTGCTGTTTCAGAGCTGTCCACAGCTCTTCTGCATTGTGGGGTTTGTCACCTATGCAGATTAGCTTCAGCACAGCCTGTTGCCGCTTCGCCGAGGCAGTGCTGCAGTGCTTCCAGCTTGGGACTGGTGTGGAGGGTACAGTGGATGAGGATGCGCAGGAGGAGGAGGAGGCTGAAGAGCATGACATTCCGGAGCTGTAGAGTGTGGGTGAAACACTGACTGAGGTAGGGCCTGCAAACCTTGGTGTGGGAAGGACGTGTTCCGTCCCTCGCTCAGACTGGGTCCCAGCTTCCACAATATTAACCCAGTGTGCCGTCAACGAGATGTAGCGGCCTTGCCCACAAGCACTTGTCCACGTGTCTGTGGTTAGGTGGACTTTGGGTGAAACAGCGTTGTTCAGGGCACGTGTGATGTTTTGTGACACGTGGTTATGCAACGCGGGGACGGCACACCGGGAGAAATAGTGGCGGCTAGGGACCGAGTAACGTGGGACAGCTGCCGCCATCAGGTCGCGGAATGCTTCTGTCTCCACCAGCCTAAAAGGCAACATTTCCAGCGCAAGCAGTCGCGAAATGTTAGCATTTAGAACTGTGGCATGTGGGGTGTTGGCAGTGTATTTGCGCCTGCGTTCAAAGGTTTGCTGAATGGATAACTGAACGCTGCGCTGGGACAAGGACGTGCTTGATGATGGTGTTATTTCTGAGTAGGCAACTGCAGGTGCAGGACCGGAGGAGGCTTGTTCGCAGGCAGCATGGACAGGGGATTGGCTCGCATGCACAACCAGCGAAGACGTAGCAGTGACATTAGCAAGCACTGCTCCTCGACTCTGTTGTACTTCCCACAAAGTCGGGTGCTTGGCTGACATGTGCCTGATCATGCTGGTGGTGGTCAGGCTGCTAGTTTTGGTACCCCTGCTGATGCTGGCACGGCAGGTGTTGCAAATGGCCTTTTTAGAATCATCTGGATCCAACTTAAAAAACTGCCAGACTCGGGAAGACCTAACATTTGTACAGGCACCTTGTGTCGTGTTGTTGTTCCGGGGAACGGTTGCCTGACTTCTGCCTGGAGCCACCACCCTGCTTCTTACTGCCTGTTGGGATGCTACGCCTCCCTCCCCCTGTGCACTGCTGTCCTCGCTCTGCATATCCTCCTGCCAGGTTGGGTCAGTTACTGGATCATCCACCACGTCGTCTTCCTCTTCCGCACCCTGCTCCTCCTCCTGACTTCCTGACAATTGTGTCTCATCATCGTCCACCCCTTGTTGAGACACGTTGCCAACTTCCTGAGAACGTGGCTGCTCAAATATTTGGCCATCTGTACATACGATCTCCTCATGACCCACTTCAACATGAGCTGGCGAGAGGCCAGAATGTGCGAATGGAAACGTGAACAGCTCTTCCGAGTGTCCAAGTGTGGGATCATTAATGTCCGAGGACGTGTACTCAGCCTTGTGGTAGGAAGGAGGATCAGGTTCTGAAATGTGCGGTGCAGTATCACGGCTACTGACACTTGACCGTGTGGAAGACAGAGTGTTTGTGGTGGTGCCAATCTGACTGGAAGCATTATCCGCTATCCAACTAACAACCTGTTGACACTGGTCTTGGTTCAAGAGCGGTGTACTGCTGCGGTCCCCAAGAATTTGGGACAGGACGTGCGAGCGACTAGATGTGGCCCTTTGTTGTGGCAAAATTAGAGCTTGCCCACGACCTCGGCCTCTGCCTGCACCACCATCACGTCCACTTCCTTGTTCCTTGCCAACGCCCTTGCGCATTTTGCAATGCTGTGCTGACGTGTATTCACTAGACTTGGGCGTTATATTAAAGTTTGTGCAAATTGTGCACCTGTACGCTGCCACCGACAGGCACACACGTGCGGTTTTTAAATGCAAGCACGGACGCACTAAGAACCTAACAGGTTTTAGGAGCAAAAATTAATGATGAGAACTCTGACACTATCAGCCACTGCTGACTGACGTGTATTATACACTACACTTGTGCGTTATATAATAGTTTGGTAAAAACGCACAGAAGTGCACCTGTACGCTGCCACCGACAGGCACACACGTGCGGTTTTTAAATGCAAGCACGGACGCACTAAGAACCTAACAGGTTTTAGGAGCAAAAATTAATGACGAGAACTCTGACACTATCAGCCACTGCTGACTGACGTGTATTATACACTACACTTGTGCGTTATATAATAGTTTGGTAAAAACGCACACAAGTGCACCTGTACGCTGCCACCGACAGGCACACACGTGCGGTTTTTAAATGCAAGCACGGACGCACTAAGAACCTAACACAGGTTTTAGGAGCAAAAATTAATGACGAGAACTCTGACACTATCAGCCACTGCTGACTGACGTGTATTATACACTACACTTGTGCGTTATATAATAGTTTGGTAAAAACGCACACAAGTGCACCTGTACGCTGCCACCGACAGGCACACACGTGCGGTTTTTAAATGCAAGCACGGACGCACTAAGAACCTAACACAGGTTTTAGGAGCAAAAATTAATGACGAGAACTCTGACACTATCAGCCACTGCTGACTGACGTGTATTATACACTACACTTGTGCGTTATATAATAGTTTGGTAAAAACGCACACAAGTGCACCTGTACGCTGCCACCGACAGGCACACACGTGCGGTTTTTAAATGCAAGCACGGACGCACTAAGAACCTAACAGGTTTTAGGAGCGACAATTGCTGAGAAGTCTGACACTATCAGGACTGTTTTAGACTGTGTACACCAGCCCCAGATATGATGAAGGCTGGTATACGGTCACCACTAGGAATGGCTATATACCCTGCCTGCCTGCCTGCCTGCCTGTATACTGCTACAATAGTCCTGACAAGGACTCTTTTGGTCACTAGCCTGTATTCCAACCTGGCTATACCCTGCCTGTATACAGCAACAATAGTCCTGAGAAGGACTCTGCTACTGTACTCCGACCTGGCTATACCCTGCCTGCCTGTATACAACTAGAATAGTCCTGAGAAGGACTTTTGGTCACACTGTTTGCAGCCCTGCTACGGAAATAGCTATAAAGGGCCGCAAACCTTTCCCTGAAGCAGCGACCCTCTCCCTGCACTGACTGTCTGGATAGCTGTGAGCAGAGCACAGCGCGCCCGCCGGTATAAAGGCTCGGTCACGCTGTGCAGGCCGGCCAATCACTGCAATTCCACAACTAACAGGGCTGTGGCATTGCAGTGGTCTGCCAGCCAATCCCTGCATGAGGGCTGGCTCTCAAAAGAGCGCCAACATGCAGGGATGAAGACCACGAGTACAGCACGAGTATCGCGAGATTACTCGGTCCCCGTCGAGTAGACCGAGTACAGTGATACTCGTGCGAGTACCGAGTAGTAACAAGCATGCTCGCTCATCACTATTTATTAGTAAAATGGCTTACACTCCCCTTTTTTCCACTTTTTTCTTCACTACTTTTATAAAGAAATTTTTCCTTTCTTTATTCTTAATGCAATTTTATATAGCAACACCACCATTTTTTGCCACGAACATAATTTTTCTTGTCCGTCATCCCGTTCACCCTTACAGGGTTGTGGACAGATGCACTTGTCACTACACTTCTAAGACTCAATACAGGGTCTGGAGCTCAATGCTCCCTTTTTGTTTGTTTTTTCTTCTTTTTTTTCTTTTTTTCATTTTGTCCTTCTTCTTCTTTTTCTGATTTTTGTCTCAAAAAGCTGATGAAATTTGAAACACTATACCCCAGTGATTTTATAAATGTTTCTCAATATATCACTTGAGAACTTTTATGGCCGGTATTGTAACAGTTGACCATCCCGGCAGTATTTGAAATACAGCAGTCAGTCCTCTGACGTAGCTCCATATGTGTATATATAGAGGTTCTTCCTCCTTTGATTGCATACTGTTCTTTTTTTGCCCTGATGAAGGAGACAGTGATCTCTGAAACACATTGACTGGAAAAAAGAATAAAGAGATGAAATAATTAACATCAGTTTCCTTTGGTGACAGTGCGGCACGCACCCGATTTTCCTCCTATACGTTATTGCTCTTCTACTAGGGGCTGCGGCTGTCGCCATTTGTAACGTGCATTTAGGGGTTGTGACTGGCACAACCTTAATAGGTGAGTGCAACTACTATTAATTATTTGTTACCTTACCAGGTAAGACCCTAATTTGTGCGTCTGCTCCAGAGTTATTTCCCTGATTATTAATATCTGACAGGCAGTGATTGATCCTGCATTCTCACCTTCCTCTCTGTTGCACATTCTTATTGTTCCTATATGCTCTCTATTTCCATCAGACTTTTTTTGTCCTTCGGTGGGGCTCTAACATATGTGCACCATTTATTATTTATTTTTATGGATTCCTTTCTTTTTTCATGCTAGCGTTCATTATGCAGTAGTCATTCATGATATATCTTATATTTGTGAATCCATTAGGGCTCTATATATCTGGTGCATCACATTGCGTCTTTTCAGTGCACAATAGGCACCTTTTTCTGTTATGCTCTGCTGCCACCTTATGGACATCCTATCAGTGATGCCAGAAAAAAATGGACATGTCTCCGTGCAGCAATCACGGACACGCGGGTACGCCGCACGGAGACACGTGCAGTGAAAAATCACTGATGTGTGAGCAGACCCATTCATTATAATGGATCTGCGTATCTCAGTGATTATGTTATGTTTAAAAAAAAGCACAAACGTACCAGAATCACTGACGTGTGAAACAGGCCTTATAGTGTTTTGATTTATGTATGTATTATACAACTTCTGTGGATCTTGTATGAGTGACTTTTCTTCATTTTATTGGATTGTTTTAAAATATTGAAATAAAGTCACGCTTCCTATGCATCCTTTTGTATTCTGATTGGCTACTATAATACAGTTTTTAGGCACTGAGATCGATACCAGAGGCATGGTCTTCCGCTTACCAGAGGATAAGCTCAAAAGGCTAAGGGACATAATAGAAGGGTTTAGTGCTGTTAATAAGGTGGCATTAAGATAAATGAAATATATCTTCTCGGTCTTCTCGTTTTCTTGCTGAGTTGTGCCAATGGACAGAGTTTTTTCTAGACATTTGCTATTGGAAACTCAGGGAACCAAAGCTCCTGGATAGAGTTGAGCGCGGTTCGTGGTTCGTGGTTCTCCAGTTCTAGGCTCGAGTGATTTTGGGGCATGTTCTAGATCGAACTAGAACTCGAGCTTTTTGCAAAAGCTCGATAGTTCTAGAAACGTTCGAGAACGGTTCTAGCAGCCAAAAAACAGCTAAATCATAGCTTGGTTTCTGCTGTAATAGTGTAAGTCACTCTGTGAATCAAACTATTATCACATTTCAGTGTATAGTGTGCGTGAACAGCGCCTTCAGATCACTGCTGTTTCTATAATGGCGATCGCCATTTTTTTTTTTTTTTCTTGTCTTCCTTCCCTAAGTGCGCGCGTCTTGTGGGGCGGGCCAGCATGTCAGCCAATCACAGACACACACACAGCTAAGTTGACTTTGAGCCAGAGAAGCAACGGCATGTGTGATAGGATCTGCATGTCACATGTCCCTGCATTATAAAACCGGACATTTTCTTCACGGACGCCATTATCTGCCTTCTGCGTCTTTGGTGTCAGACATCACTGTCGCAGCTCCGTCCTCCTGAGTCCTATAGCCGATACAGCTGTATGCGCTGCATACACAGCGTTAGACAGCATAGGGAGAGCACTTTATAGCAGTCCTTTTAAGGGCTCAAACCGGCAGGGTCAGAGAGCCATAGGTGACAGGTCCTGCAAACAGCAACAGCATCTGTGTAGCCAAGGTCAGGGATTTCCTCCCTGCATTTCACCATTAGGAGGGAATAGAAAGGCAGGCTTCCATTCCTCTACCCAGAGCACCACAATCCTGCCACTGTACCCTCCTGTCCTCTGCACACTCCAACTCATTATAACTAAGCCATTATACTAGCAAACACTCAGTGTACCTAGTGGCATCCTATCTGTGGCTATTGGACTTTGCTATAGTCCCACTAGTGCAAAGACATTTGCAGAGCACGTCTGCCTGCATTGCACACTCCAACTTTTTTAAACTAAGCAATTTTACTAGCAAACACTCAGTGTACCTAGTGGCATCCTATACGTGGCTATTGGACTTTGCTATAGTCCCACTAGTGCCAAGACATTTGCAGAGCGCATCTGCCTGCGTTGCACACTCCAACTAATTTTAACTTAGCCATTATACTAGCAAACACTCAGTGTACCTAGTGGCATCCTATATGTGGCTATTGGACTTTGCTATAGTCCCACTAGTGCCAAGACATTTGCAGAGCGCATCTGCCTGCGTTGCACACTCCAACTAATTATAAGTAAGCCATTATACTAGCAAACACTCAGTGTACCTAGTGGCATCCTATCTGTGGCTATTGGACTTTGCTATAGTCCCACTAGTGCAAAGACATTTGCAGAGCACGTCTGCCTGCATTGCACACTCCAACTTTTTTAAACTAAGCAATTTTACTAGCAAACACTCAGTGTACCTAGTGGCATCCTATACGTGGCTATTGGACTTTGCTATAGTCCCACTAGTGCCAAGACATTTGCAGAGCGCATCTGCCTGCGTTGCACACTCCAACTAATTATAAGTAAGCCATTATACTAGCAAACACTCAGTGTACCTAGTGGCATCCTATCTGTGGCTATTGGACTTTGCTATAGTCCCACTAGTGCAAAGACATTTGCAGAGCACGTCTGCCTGCATTGCACACTCCAACTTTTTTAAACTAAGCAATTTTACTAGCAAACACTCAGTGTACCTAGTGGCATCCTATACGTGGCTATTGGACCTTGCTATAGTCCCACTAGTGCCAAGACATTTGCAGAGCGCATCTGCCTGCGTTGCACACTCCAACTAATTATAAGTAAGCCATTATACTAGCAAACACTCAGTGTACCTAGTGGCATCCTATACGTGGCTATTGGACCTTGCTATAGTCCCACTAGTGCCAAGACATTTGCAGAGCGCATCTGCCTGCGTTGCACACTCCAACTAATTATAAGTAAGCCATTATACTAGCAAACACTCAGTGTACCTAGTGGCATCCTATCTGTGGCTATTGGACTTTGCTATAGTCCCACTAGTGCCAAGACATTTGCAGAGCGCATCTGCCTGCGTTGCACACTCCAACTAATTATAAGTAAGCCATTATACTAGCAAACACTCAGTGTACCTAGTGGCATCCTATACGTGGCTATTGGACCTTGCTATAGTCCCACTAGTGCCAAGACATTTGCAGAGCGCATCTGCCTGCGTTGCACACTCCAACTAATTATAAGTAAGCCATTATACTAGCAAACACTCAGTGTACCTAGTGGCATCCTATACGTGGCTATTGGACCTTGCTATAGTCCCACTAGTGCCAAGACATTTGCAGAGCGCATCTGCCTGCGTTGCACACTCCAACTAATTATAAGTAAGCCATTATACTAGCAAAAACTCAGTGTACCTAGTGGCATCCTATCTGTGGCTTTTGGACTTTGCTATAGTCCCACTAGTGCAAAGACATTTGCAGAGCACGTCTGCCTGCATTGCACACTCCAACTTTTTTAAACTAAGCAATTTTACTAGCAAACACTCAGTGTACCTAGTGGCATCCTATACGTGGCTATTGGACCTTGCTATAGTCCCACTAGTGCCAAGACATTTGCAGAGCGCATCTGCCTGCGTTGCACACTCCAACTAATTATAAGTAAGCCATTATACTAGCAAACACTCAGTGTACCTAGTGGCATCCTATCTGTGGCTATTGGACTTTGCTATAGTCCCACTAGTGCCAAGACATTTGCAGAGCGCATCTGCCTGCGTTGCACACTCCAACTAATTATAAGTAAGCCATTATACTAGCAAACACTCAGTGTACCTAGTGGCATCCTATACGTGGCTATTGGACCTTGCTATAGTCCCACTAGTGCCAAGACATTTGCAGAGCGCATCTGCCTGCGTTGCACACTCCAACTAATTATAAGTAAGCCATTATACTAGCAAACACTCAGTGTACCTAGTGGCATCCTATACGTGGCTATTGGACCTTGCTATAGTCCCACTAGTGCCAAGACATTTGCAGAGCGCATCTGCCTGCGTTGCACACTCCAACTAATTATAAGTAAGCCATTATACTAGCAAAAACTCAGTGTACCTAGTGGCATCCTATCTGTGGCTTTTGGACTTTGCTATAGTCCCACTAGTGCAAAGACATTTGCAGAGCACGTCTGCCTGCATTGCACACTCCAACTTTTTTAAACTAAGCAATTTTACTAGCAAACACTCAGTGTACCTAGTGGCATCCTATACGTGGCTATTGGACTTTGCTATAGTCCCACTAGTGCCAAGACATTTGCAGAGCGCATCTGCCTGCGTTGCACACTCCAACTAATTTTAACTTAGCCATTATACTAGCAAACACTCAGTGTACCTAGTGGCATCCTATACGTGGCTATTGGACCTTGCTATAGTCCCACTAGTGCCAAGACATTTGCAGAGCGCATCTGCCTGCGTTGCACACTCCAACTAATTATAAGTAAGCAATTATACTAGCAAACACTCAGTGTACCTAGTGGCATCCTATACGTGGCTATTGGACTTTGCTATAGTCCCACTAGTGCCAAGACATTTGCAGAGCGCATCTGCCTGCGTTGCACACTCCAACTAATTATAAGTAAGCCATTATACTAGCAAACACTCAGTGTACCTAGTGGCATCCTATACGTGGCTATTGGACCTTGCTATAGTCCCACTAGTGCCAAGACATTTGCAGAGAGCATCTGCCTGCGTTGCACACTCCAACTAATTATAAGTAAGCCATTATACTAGCAAACACTCAGTGTACCTAGTGGCATCCTATACGTGGCTATTGGACTTTGCTATAGTCCCACTAGTGCCAAGACATTTGCAGAGCGCATCTGCCTGCGTTGCACACTCCAACTAATTTTAACTTAGCCATTATACTAGCAAACACTCAGTGTACCTAGTGGCATCCTATACGTGGCTATTGGACCTTGCTATAGTCCCACTAGTGCCAAGACATTTGCAGAGCGCATCTGCCTGCGTTGCACACTCCAACTAATTATAAGTAAGCCATTATACTAGCAAACACTCAGTGTACCTAGTGGCATCCTATCTGTGGCTATTGGACTTTGCTATAGTCCCACTAGTGCAAAGACATTTGCAGAGCACGTCTGCCTGCATTGCACACTCCAACTTTTTTAAACTAAGCAATTTTACTAGCAAACACTCAGTGTACCTAGTGGCATCCTATACGTGGCTATTGGACTTTGCTATAGTCCCACTAGTGCCAAGACATTTGCAGAGCGCATCTGCCTGCGTTGCACACTCCAACTAATTATAAGTAAGCCATTATACTAGCAAACACTCAGTGTACCTAGTGGCATCCTATCTGTGGCTATTGGACTTTGCTATAGTCCCACTAGTGCAAAGACATTTGCAGAGCACGTCTGCCTGCATTGCACACTCCAACTTTTTTAAACTAAGCAATTTTACTAGCAAACACTCAGTGTACCTAGTGGCATCCTATACGTGGCTATTGGACTTTGCTATAGTCCCACTAGTGCCAAGACATTTGCAGAGCGCATCTGCCTGCGTTGCACACTCCAACTAATTATAAGTAAGCCATTATACTAGCAAACACTCAGTGTACCTAGTGGCATCCTATCTGTGGCTATTGGACTTTGCTATAGTCCCACTAGTGCCAAGACATTTGCAGAGCGCATCTGCCTGCGTTGCACACTCCAACTAATTATAAGTAAGCCATTATACTAGCAAACACTCAGTGTACCTAGTGGCATCCTATACGTGGCTATTGGACCTTGCTATAGTCCCACTAGTGCCAAGACATTTGCAGAGCGCATCTGCCTGCGTTGCACACTCCAACTAATTATAAGTAAGCCATTATACTAGCAAACACTCAGTGTACCTAGTGGCATCCTATACGTGGCTATTGGACTTTGCTATAGTCCCACTAGTGCCAAGACATTTGCAGAGCGCATCTGCCTGCGTTGCACACTCCAACTAATTATAAGTAAGCCATTATACTAGCAAACACTCAGTGTACCTAGTGGCATCCTATACGTGGCTATTGGACCTTGCTATAGTCCCACTAGTGCCAAGACATTTGCAGAGCGCATCTGCCTGCGTTGCACACTCCAACTAATTATAAGTAAGCCATTATACTAGCAAACACTCAGTGTACCTAGTGGCATCCTATCTGTGGCTATTGGACTTTGCTATAGTCCCACTAGTGCCAAGACATTTGCAGAGCGCATCTGCCTGCGTTGCACACTCCAACTAATTATAAGTAAGCCATTATACTAGCAAACACTCAGTGTACCTAGTGGCATCCTATACGTGGCTATTGGACCTTGCTATAGTCCCACTAGTGCCAAGACATTTGCAGAGCGCATCTGCCTGCGTTGCACACTCCAACTAATTATAAGTAAGCCATTATACTAGCAAAAACTCAGTGTACCTAGTGGCATCCTATCTGTGGCTATTGGACTTTGCTATAGTCCCACTAGTGCAAAGACATTTGCAGAGCACGTCTGCCTGCATTGCACACTCCAACTTTTTTAAACTAAGCAATTTTACTAGCAAACACTCAGTGTACCTAGTGGCATCCTATACGTGGCTATTGGACTTTGCTATAGTCCCACTAGTGCCAAGACATTTGCAGAGCGCATCTGCCTGCGTTGCACACTCCAACTAATTATAAGTAAGCCATTATACTAGCAAACACTCAGTGTACCTAGTGGCATCCTATACGTGGCTATTGGACCTTGCTATAGTCCCACTAGTGCCAAGACATTTGCAGAGCGCATCTGCCTGCGTTGCACACTCCAACTAATTATAAGTAAGCCATTATATTAGCAAACACTCAGTGTACCTAGTGGCATCCTATACGTGGCTATTGGACTTTGCTATAGTCCCACTAGTGCCAAGACATTTGCAGAGCGCATCTGCCTGCGTTGCACACTCCAACTAATTATAAGTAAGCCATTATACTAGCAAACACTCAGTGTACCTAGTGGCATCCTATACGTGGCTATTGGACCTTGCTATAGTCCCACTAGTGCCAAGACATTTGCAGAGCGCATCTGCCTGCGTTGCACACTCCAACTAATTATAAGTAAGCCATTATACTAGCAAACACTCAGTGTACCTAGTGGCATCCTATACGTGGCTATTGGACTTTGCTATAGTCCCACTAGTGCCAAGACATTTGCAGAGCGCATCTGCCTGCGTTGCACACTCCAACTAATTATAAGTAAGCCATTATACTAGCAAACACTCAGTGTACCTAGTGGCATCCTATACGTGGCTATTGGACCTTGCTATAGTCCCACTAGTGCCAAGACATTTGCAGAGCGCATCTGCCTGCGTTGCACACTCCAACTAATTATAAGTAAGCCATTATACTAGCAAACACTCAGTGTACCTAGTGGCATCCTATACGTGGCTATTGGACTTTGCTATAGTCCCACTAGTGCCAAGACATTTGCAGAGCGCATCTGCCTGCGTTGCACACTCCAACTAATTTTAACTTAGCCATTATACTAGCAAACACTCAGTGTACCTAGTGGCATCCTATACGTGGCTATTGGACTTTGCTATAGTCCCACTAGTGCCAAGACATTTGCAGAGCGCATCTGCCTGCGTTGCACACTCCAACTAATTATAAGTAAGCCATTATACTAGCAAACACTCAGTGTACCTAGTGGCATCCTATACGTGGCTATTGGACTTTGCTATAGTCCCACTAGTGCCAAGACATTTGCAGAGCGCATCTGCCTGCGTTGCACACTCCAACTAATTTTAACTTAGCCATTATACTAGCTAACACTCAGTGTACCTAGTGGCATCCTATACGTGGCTATTGGACTTTGCTATAGTCCCACTAGTGCCAAGACATTTGCAGAGCGCATCTGCCTGCGTTGCACACTCCAACTCATTATAACTAAGTTGCATTGTCAGGGATATTTATTCTTTATTATTCTGCTGTTAATAAAGCTAGACCACCACTGCAATCTTCACCACCTCTCAATTTTTACTACCACATTTTCAGTCCACAATCTTGTCGCAATCAACATGAGTGGCAAAATGACAGATGCTGGTGGAAAGGGGAAGAGGCGTGGTGGAAAAGGCAAAAAAGGTTTTGTCTGTGGGGAAAGTGGCAAAGCTCCATTATCATCTGCTGAAGATAGACCATCTACCAGCAAAAGTAAGATGTCTACTACTTACCGTGGACAATCCGATGTGCTCCCTTTTTTACGGACACGAACAACAGGAAGAAAGGTAGATGATGGGCAAAAAAGGAAAATGCTTGAATGGATCTCAAGTGGTCCAACAAGTGCCCTCTCAGCCACTTCAAGTACCGCATCCAAAAAACACCAGTCCTCTGAGTTGTCATCCCAATCACACTTGATTTCTCCCAGCTCTGAAGTCTCCATCAGCCCTGCACAGTATGGTGGAACTGAGATGGCTGAGTCTGCAGAGCTGTTCAGTCACACTATAGCCTGGGAATCAGAGGTCTGCTCCCAAGCTACAGTGAGTACAGAACAGGAAATGGTCTGCAGTGATGCCCAGAACCTTTGTGACTCTGATTCAGGCCGTGAGGACCAAGTTTCTGAGCATAATGTTGACCCTTTGTCACAAACTGTAACACCTGTGGTTATAGACAATGAGGAACATACTGATGAAGATGAGACGCAGATACCCGATTGGGATGACAACTTAAATATTCGGTCAGGGCAAGAAGAGGCTCGGTCTGAGGGGGAGGGGAGTGCAAACACAACAATTGATGATGAAGTTCTAGATCCCACCTACTGTCAACCCCCAGTCAGGCACTCGAGGAGGTCAACAGAGGCGGTGGAGGAGGATGCAACCGACGACGAAGTTACCTTGCGCCTTCCTGGACAGAGTCGGAGCACTGGTAGCACGTCTACAACTGCATCCTCAGCCACCACTCTGCCTATGAGCATTATTCGGGGTGGATCAACAGGTCGCATGGCCTCTAAGCCTTGCCTAGCCTGGTCCTTTTTTGACATAGAAAAAGATCGCCCAAATCATGTGATATGTAAAATTTGTCATGATTCTCTTAGTAGAGGTCAAAACCTCAGCAGTTTGACAACTTCTTCCATGAATCGTCACATCAACAGTCCGGAACCGATGGAGCGAGAGGACGGGTCACCACAGAGATCAGAGATGGTACGGACTGACGGGATGGCAGATAGTCAGCGTTCGGGGTTCGGGAATCGGCAGGACCGGATGGCGAGGCAGGAGCGGCTCTAGAAGAGAGATAGGTAAGTATATCACAGAGACACAAGGAGACCTGACTCCTAGCTTAGGAAACACGAAGAACAGGCCCCGCCCACTTGTGCGTGATTCCTTCTGCGCAGTGAGAACGCTGGTGGCCTGACCAGGCAGGCTTGGGGCGGAGGTGGAGGACCCAGATGAGGTGGAGGATGCAGAAGCTGTGGCGGAACTTGGACAGACAGAGGATTGACACACAAGTCGTGGGGACGGCAAGACTTGTGCAGCAGACCCTTCACCATCTATCACCATAGTTACCCAGTGCCCAGTCAGCGACATGTAACGTCCCTGTCCATGCTTACTGGTCCAAGTATCGGTGGTGAAATGCACCCGTTCACACACAGAGTTTCTCAAGGAAGCAGTGATGTTGTGTGCGACATGCTGGTGTAGCGCGGGCACACCTTTCTTAGAGAAGTAGTGGCGACTAGGCATCTGGTACTGGGGCACAGCGACAGACATAAGGTCTCTAAAATCCTGTGTGTCCACTAGGCGGAAAGGCAGCATTTCGGTAGCCAACAGCTTACAGAGGGATAGAGTCAACCTCTAAGCTTTGTCATGGGTCGGAGGAAGTGGCCTTTTATTTGACCACATCTGAGGGACAGAGATCTGGCTGCTGTGTGTAGACGGTGTTGAGTAGGGTGTCCCTGGAAAAATGCAGGTTTGTGAGGAAAGTGCAGGCGGAGACATGATGTTGCCTTCATCCAACGTTGGTGCTATCGATGTCTGAGAGAGCTGTACACACTCACTTGTTTCCCCTTCCAAACCAACTGACGACCTTACAAGCAAACTGCCTGTTGCGGTTACAGTGGTGGAAGTTTGGCGTGGAAAAACAGGTGTGACAGCTGTCCCCACAGTCCTAGAAGATGAAGAGCGCGCGGATGCACTGGAAGGGGCGGGCGGTGGATGGTTCGCTCTTGCAGCATTGCAGCACAGTGAGCTTCCCACCGGGACCTATGATATTTATTCATGTGACGATTCATGGAAGAAGTTGTCAAACTGCTGAGGTTTTGACCTCTACTAAGAGAATCATGACAAATTTTACATATCACATGATTTGGGCGATCTTTTTCTATGTCAAAAAAGGACCAGGCTAGGCAAGGCTTAGAGGCCATGCGACCTGTTGATCCACCCCGAATAATGCTCATAGGCAGAGTGGTGGCTGAGGATGCAGTTGTAGACGTGCTACCAGTGCTCCGACTCTGTCCAGGAAGGCGCAAGGTAACTTCGTCGTCGGTTGCATCCTCCTCCACCGCCTCTGTTGACCTCCTCGAGTGCCTGACTGGGGGTTGACAGTAGGTGGGATCTAGAACTTCATCATCAATTGTTGTGTTTTCACTCCCCTTCCCCTCAGACCGAGCCTCTTCTTGCCCTGACCGAATATTTAAGTTGTCATCCCAATCGGGTATCTGCGTCTCATCTTCATCAGTATGTTCCTCATTGTCTATAACCACAGGTGTTACAGTTTGTGACAAAGGGTCAACATTATGCTCAGAAACTTGGTCCTCACGGCCTGAATCAGAGTCACAAAGGTTCTGGGCATCACTGCAGACCATTTCCTGTTCTGTACTCACTGTAGCTTGGGAGCAGACCTCTGATTCCCAGGCTATAGTGTGACTGAACAGCTCTGCAGACTCAGCCATCTCAGTTCCACCATACTGTGCAGGGCTGATGGAGACTTCAGAGCTGGGAGAAATCAAGTGTGATTGGGATGACAACTCAGAGGACTGGTGTTTTTTGGATGCGGTACTTGAAGTGGCTGAGAGGGCACTTGTTGGACCACTTGAGATCCATTCAAGCATTTTCCTTTTTTGCCCATTATCTACCTTTCTTCCTGTTGTTCGTGTCCGTAAAAAAGGGAGCACATCGGATTGTCCACGGTAAGTAGTAGACATCTTACTTTTGCTGGTAGATGGTCTATCTTCAGCAGATGATAATGGAGCTTTGCCACTTTCCCCACAGACAAAACCTTTTTTGCCTTTTCCACCACGCCTCTTCCCCTTTCCACCAGCATCTGTCATTTTGCCACTCATGTTGATTGCGACAAGATTGTGGACTGAAAATGTGGTAGTAAAAATTGAGAGGTGGTGAAGATTGCAGTGGTGGTCTAGCTTTATTAACAGCAGAATAATAAAGAATAAATATCCCTGACAATGCAACTTAGTTATAATGAGTTGGAGTGTGCAACGCAGGCAGATGCGCTCTGCAAATGTCTTGGCACTAGTGGGACTATAGCAAAGTCCAATAGCCACGTATAGGATGCCACTAGGTACACTGAGTGTTTGCTAGTATAATGGCTAAGTTAAAATTAGTTGGAGTGTGCAACGCAGGCAGATGCGCTCTGCAAATGTCTTGGCACTAGTGGGACTATAGCAAAGTTCAATAGCCACAGATAGGATGCCACTAGGTACACTGAGTGTTTGCTAGTATAATGGCTTACTTATAATTAGTTGGAGTGTGCAACGCAGGCAGATGCGCTCTGCAAATGTCTTGGCACTAGTGGGACTATAGCAAAGTCCAATAGCCACGTATAGGATGCCACTAGGTACACTGAGTGTTTGCTAGTATAATGGCTAAGTTAAAATTAGTTGGAGTGTGCAACGCAGGCAGATGCGCTCTGCAAATGTCTTGGCACTAGTGGGACTATAGCAAAGTCCAATAGCCACGTATAGGATGCCACTAGGTACACTGAGTGTTTGCTAGTATAATGGCTTACTTATAATTAGTTGGAGTGTGCAACGCAGGCAGATGCGCTCTGCAAATGTCTTGGCACTAGTGGGACTATAGCAAAGTCCAATAGCCACGTATAGGATGCCACTAGGTACACTGAGTGTTTGCTAGTAAAATTGCTTAGTTTAAAAAAGTTGGAGTGTGCAATGCAGGCAGACGTGCTCTGCAAATGTCTTTGCACTAGTGGGACTATAGCAAAGTCCAATAGCCACAGATAGGATGCCACTAGGTACACTGAGTGTTTGCTAGTATAATGGCTTACTTATAATTAGTTGGAGTGTGCAACGCAGGCAGATGCGCTCTGCAAATGTCTTGGCACTAGTGGGACTATAGCAAAGTCCAATAGCCACGTATAGGATGCCACTAGGTACACTGAGTGTTTGCTAGTATAATGGCTAAGTTAAAATTAGTTGGAGTGTGCAACGCAGGCAGATGCGCTCTGCAAATGTCTTGGCACTAGTGGGACTATAGCAAAGTCCAATAGCCACGTATAGGATGCCACTAGGTACACTGAGTGTTTGCTAGTAAAATTGCTTAGTTTAAAAAAGTTGGAGTGTGCAATGCAGGCAGACGTGCTCTGCAAATGTCTTTGCACTAGTGGGACTATAGCAAAGTCCAATAGCCACAGATAGGATGCCACTAGGTACACTGAGTGTTTGCTAGTATAATGGCTTAGTTATAATGAGTTGGAGTGTGCAGAGGACAGGAGGGTACAGTGGCAGGATTGTGGTGCTCTGGGTAGAGGAATGGAAGCCTGCCTTTCTATTCCCTCCTAATGGTGAAATGCAGGGAGGAAATCCCTGACCTTGGCTACACAGATGCTGTTGCTGTTTGCAGGACCTGTCACCTATGGCTCTCTGACCCTGCCGGTTTGAGCCCTTAAAAGGACTGCTATAAAGTGCTCTCCCTATGCTGTCTAACGCTGTGTATGCAGCGCATACAGCTGTATCGGCTATAGGACTCAGGAGGACGGAGCTGCGACAGTGATGTCTGACACCAAAGACGCAGAAGGCAGATAATGGCATCCGTGAAGAAAATGTCCGGTTTTATAATGCAGGGACATGTGACATGCAGATCCTATCACACATGCCGTTGCTTCTCTGGCTCAAAGTCAACTTAGCTGTGTGTGTGTCTGTGATTGGCTGACATGCTGGCCCGCCCCACAAGACGCGCGCACTTAGGGAAGGAAGACAAGAAAAAAAAAAAAAAAATGGCGATCGCCATTATAGAAACAGCAGTGATCTGAAGGCGCTGTTCACGCACACTATACACTGAAATGTGATAATAGTTTGATTCACAGAGTGACTTACACTATTACAGCAGAAACCAAGCTATGATTTAGCTGTTTTTTGGCTGCTAGAACCGTTCTCGAACGTTTCTAGAACTATCGAGCTTTTGCAAAAAGCTCGAGTTCTAGTTCGATCTAGAACATGCCCCAAAATCACTCGAGCCTAGAACTGGAGAACCACGAACCACGAACCGCGCTCAACTCTACCCAGGAGCTTTGGTTCCCTGAGTTTCCAATAGCAAATGTCTAGAAAAACCTCTGTCCATTGGCACAACTCAGCAAGAAAACGAGAAGACCGAGAAGATATATTTCATTTATCTTAATGCCACCTTATTAACAGCACTAAACCCTTCTATTATGTCCCTTAGCCTTTTGAGCTTATCCTCTGGTAAGCGGAAGACCATGCCTCTGGTATCGATCTCAGTGCCTAAAAACTGTATTATAGTAGCCAATCAGAATACAAAAGGATGCATAGGAAGCGTGACTTTATTTCAATATTTTAAAACAATCCAATAAAATGAAGAAAAGTCACTCATACAAGATCCACAGAAGTTGTATAATACATACATAAATCAAAACACTATAAGGCCTGTTTCACACGTCAGTGATTCTGGTACGTTTGTGCTTTTTCTTAAACATAACAGAATCACTGAGATACGCAGATCCATTATAATGAATGGGTCTGCTCACACATCAGTGATTTTTCACTGCACGTGTCTCCGTGCGGCGTACCCGCGTGTCCGTGATTGCTGCACGGAGACATGTCCATTTTTTTCTGGCATCACTGATAGGATGTCCATAAGGTGGCAGCAGAGCATAACAGAAAAAGGTGCCTATTGTGCACTGAAAAGACCCAATGTGATGCACCAGACATATAGAGCCCTAATGGATTCACAAATATAAGATATATCATGAATGACTACTGCATAATGAACGCTAGCATGAAAAAAGAAAGGAATCCATAAAAATAAATAATAAATGGTGCACATATGTTAGAGCCCCACCGAAGGACAAAAAAAGTCTGATGGAAATAGAGAGCATATAGGAACAATAAGAATGTGCAACAGAGAGGAAGGTGAGAATGCAGGATCAATCACTGCCTGTCAGATATTAATAATCAGGGAAATAACTCTGGAGCAGACGCACAAATTAGGGTCTTACCTGGTAAGGTAACAAATAATTAATAGTAGTTGCACTCACCTATTAAGGTTGTGCCAGTCACAACCCCTAAATGCACGTTACAAATGGCGACAGCCGCAGCCCCTAGTAGAAGAGCAATAACGTATAGGAGGAAAATCGGGTGCGTGCCGCGCTGTCACCAAAGGAAACTGATGTTAATTATTTCATCTCTTTATTCTTTTTTCCGGTCAATGTGTTTCAGAGATCACTGTCTCCTTCATCAGGGCAAAAAAAGAACAGTATGCAATCAAAGGAGGAAGAACCTCTATATATACACATATGGAGCTACGTCAGAGGACTGACTGCTGTATTTCAAATACTGCCGGGATGGTCAACTGTTACAATACCGGCCATAAAAGTTCTCAAGTGATATATTGAGAAACATTTATAAAATCACTGGGGTATAGTGTTTCAAATTTCATCAGCTTTTTGAGACAAAAATCAGAAAAAGAAGAAGAAGAAGGACAAAATGAAAAAAAGAAAAAAAAGAAGAAAAAAAAAACAAAAAGGGAGCATTGAGCTCCAGACCCTGTATTGAGTCTTAGAAGTGTAGTGACAAGTGCATCTGTCCACAACCCTGTAAGGGTGAACGGGATGACGGACAAGAAAAATTATGTTCGTGGCAAAAAATGGTGGTGTTGCTATATAAAATTGCATTAAGAATAAAGAAAGGAAAAATTTCTTTATAAAAGTAGTGAAGAAAAAAGTGGAAAAAAGGGGAGTGTAAGCCATTTTACTAATAAATAGTGATGAGCGAGCATGCTTGTTACTACTCGGTACTCGCACGAGTATCACTGTACTCGGTCTACTCGACGGGGACCGAGTAATCTCGCGATACTCGTGCTGTACTCGTGGTCTTCATCCCTGCATGTTGGCGCTCTTTTGAGAGCCAGCCCTCATGCAGGGATTGGCTGGCAGACCACTGCAATGCCACAGCCCTGTTAGTTGTGGAATTGCAGTGATTGGCCAGCCTGCACAGCGTGACCGAGCCTTTATACCGGCGGGCGCGCTGTGCTCTGCTCACAGCTATCCAGACAGTCAGTGCAGGGAGAGGGTCGCTGCTTCGGGGAAAGGTTTGCGGCCATTTATAGCTATTTCCGTAGCAGGGCTGCAAACAGTGTGACCAAAAGTCCTTCTCAGGACTATTCTAGTTGTATACAGGCAGGCAGGGTATAGCCAGGTCGGAGTACAGTAGCAGAGTCCTTCTCAGGACTATTGTTGCTGTATACAGGCAGGGTATAGCCAGGTTGGAATACAGGCTAGTGACCAAAAGAGTCCTTGTCAGGACTATTGTAGCAGAATACAGGCAGGATGGCAGGCAGGCAGGGTATATAGCCATTCCTAGCGGTGACCGTATACCAGCCTTCATCATATCTGGGGCTGGTGTACACAGTCTAAAACAGTCCTGATAGTGTCAGACTTCTCAGCAATTGTCGCTCCTAAAACCTGTTAGGTTCCTAGTGCGTCCGTGCTTGCATTTAAAAACCGCACGTGTGTGCCTGTCGGTGGCAGCGTACAGGTGCACTTGTGTGCGTTTTTACCAAACTATTATATAACGCACAAGTGTAGTGTATAATACACGTCAGTCAGCAGTGGCTGATAGTGTCAGAGTTCTCGTCATTAATTTTTGCTCCTAAAACCTGTGTTAGGTTCTTAGTGCGTCCGTGCTTGCATTTAAAAACCGCACGTGTGTGCCTGTCGGTGGCAGCGTACAGGTGCACTTGTGTGCGTTTTTACCAAACTATTATATAACGCACAAGTGTAGTGTATAATACACGTCAGTCAGCAGTGGCTGATAGTGTCAGAGTTCTCGTCATTAATTTTTGCTCCTAAAACCTGTGTTAGGTTCTTAGTGCGTCCGTGCTTGCATTTAAAAACCGCACGTGTGTGCCTGTCGGTGGCAGCGTACAGGTGCACTTGTGTGCGTTTTTACCAAACTATTATATAACGCACAAGTGTAGTGTATAATACACGTCAGTCAGCAGTGGCTGATAGTGTCAGAGTTCTCGTCATTAATTTTTGCTCCTAAAACCTGTGTTAGGTTCTTAGTGCGTCCGTGCTTGCATTTAAAAACCGCACATGTGTGCCTGTCGGTGGCAGCGTACAGGTGCACTTGTGTGCGTTTTTACCAAACTATTATATAACGCACAAGTGTAGTGTATAATACACGTCAGTCAGCAGTGGCTGATAGTGTCAGAGTTCTCGTCATTAATTTTTGCTCCTAAAACCTGTTAGGTTCTTAGTGCGTCCGTGCTTGCATTTAAAAACCGCACGTGTGTGCCTGTCGGTGGCAGCGTACAGGTGCACAATTTGCACAAACTTTGATATAACGCCCAAGTCTAGTGAATACACGTCAGCACAGCATTGCAAAATGCGCAAGGGCGTTGGCAAGGAACAAGGAAGTGGACGTGATGGTGGTGCAGGCAGAGGCCGAGGTCGTGGGCAAGCTCTAATTTTGCCACAACAAAGGGCCACATCTAGTCGCTCGCACGTCCTGTCCCAAATTCTTGGGGACCGCAGCAGTACACCGCTCTTGAAACAAGACCAGTGTCAACAGGTTGTTAGTTGGATAGCGGATAATGCTTCCAGTCAGATTGGCACCACCACAAACACTCTGTCTTCCACACGGTCAAGTGTCAGTAGCCGTGATACTGCACCGCACATTTCAGAACCTGATCCTCCTTCCTACCACAAGGCTGAGTACACGTCCTCGGACATTAATGATCCCACACTTGGACACTCGGAAGAGCTGTTCACGTTTCCATTCGCACATTCTGGCCTCTCGCCAGCTCATGTTGAAGTGGGTCATGAGGAGATCGTATGTACAGATGGCCAAATATTTGAGCAGCCACGTTCTCACGAAGTTGGCAACGTGTCTCAACAAGGGGTGGACGATGATGAGACACAATTGTCAGGAAGTCAGGAGGAGGAGCAGGGTGCGGAAGAGGAAGACGACGTGGTGGATGATCCAGTAACTGACCCAACCTGGCAGGAGGATATGCAGAGCGAGGACAGCAGTGCACAGGGGGAGGGAGGCGTAGCATCCCAACAGGCAGTAAGAAGCAGGGTGGTGGCTCCAGGCAGAAGTCAGGCAACCGTTCCCCGGAACAACAACACGACACAAGGTGCCTGTACAAATGTTAGGTCTTCCCGAGTCTGGCAGTTTTTTAAGTTGGATCCAGATGATTCTAAAAAGGCCATTTGCAACACCTGCCGTGCCAGCATCAGCAGGGGTACCAAAACTAGCAGCCTGACCACCACCAGCATGATCAGGCACATGTCAGCCAAGCACCCGACTTTGTGGGAAGTACAACAGAGTCGAGGAGCAGTGCTTGCTAATGTCATTGCTACGTCTTCGCTGGTTGTGCATGCGAGCCAATCCCCTGTCCATGCTGCCTGCGAACAAGCCTCCTCCGGTCCTGCACCTGCAGTTGCCTACTCAGAAATAACACCATCATCAAGCACGTCCTTGTCCCAGCGCAGCGTTCAGTTATCCATTCAGCAAACCTTTGAACGCAGGCGCAAATACACTGCCAACACCCCACATGCCACAGTTCTAAATGCTAACATTTCGCGACTGCTTGCGCTGGAAATGTTGCTTTTTAGGCTGGTGGAGACAGAAGCATTCCGCGACCTGATGGCGGCAGCTGTCCCACGTTACTCGGTCCCCAGCCGCCACTATTTCTCCCGGTGTGCCGTCCCCGCGTTGCATAACCACGTGTCACAAAACATCACACGTGCCCTGAACAACGCTGTTTCACCCAAAGTCCACCTAACCACAGACACGTGGACAAGTGCTTGTGGGCAAGGCCGCTACATCTCGTTGACGGCACACTGGGTTAATATTGTGGAAGCTGGGACCCAGTCTGAGCGAGGGACGGAACACGTCCTTCCCACACCAAGGTTTGCAGGCCCTACCTCAGTCAGTGTTTCACCCACACTCTACAGCTCCGGAATGTCATGCTCTTCAGCCTCCTCCTCCTCCTGCGCATCCTCATCCACTGTACCCTCCACACCAGTCCCAAGCTGGAAGCACTGCAGCACTGCCTCGGCGAAGCGGCAACAGGCTGTGCTGAAGCTAATCTGCATAGGTGACAAACCCCACAATGCAGAAGAGCTGTGGACAGCTCTGAAACAGCAGGCAGATCACTGGCTCACACCTCTGAACCTAAAGCCAGGAAAGGTCGTGTGTGACAATGGCCGGAACCTGGTGGCGGCTTTGAGGCGAGGCCAGCTGACACATGTTCCATGCGTGGCCCATGTGCTCAACCTCGTGGTTCAGCGGTTTCTAAAGTCATACCCAGAGCTGTCTGATCTGCTGGTAAAAGTTCGCCGCCTGTCTGCACATTTTCGAAAGTCACCTACTGCTTCAGCCGGCCTTGCCGGCTTTCAGCGCAGTTTGCATCTTCCGGCTCACAGACTGGTGTGTGATGTCCCCACGCGTTGGAATTCAACTCTGCACATGTTGGTCAGGATATGTGAGCAGAAGAGGGCAGTTGTTGAGTACCTGCATCACCTAAGCCGTCGGGAAATGGGTCAAACTCCACACATAACACCTGAGGAGTGGAGATGGATGTCCGACCTATGTACCATCCTCCAAAACTTTGAGGACTCCACCAAGATGGTGAGTGGTGATGACGCCATTATTAGCGTCACCATACCGCTACTCTGCCTTCTAAAACGGTCTCTGCTCAAAACCAAACATGATGCATTGCAAGCGGAGCGCGATGAGTTGCAGCAAGAAACAGTAGTGGGTGTGGGTGATAACACACAGCCCAGCCTCGTCTCATCACAACATGCAGTGGAGGACTATGACGAGGAGGAGGATGAAGACATGGAGCAAATCTCCGGCCAAATTGAGGATATGACATGCACACCAGTCATATCCTCGGTTCAGCGTGGCTGGCCAGAGGACAGGGTAGATGAGGAGGAGGAGGAGGAGGAGGAGGAGGACAGCATGTTCAGTCAACGTGTTGGTCAGGCTACTGAAGTCCTGGCTGTTAAGAGTCTGGCGCACATGGCTGACTTTATGGTAAGCTGCCTGTCTCGTGACCCTCGCGTTAAGAACATCTTGGCCGACAATCATTACTGGTTGGTAACACTGTTAGACCCACGCTACAAGGAGAACTTTATGTCTCTTATTCCCGAGGCGGAGAGGTCAACCAAAATGCAGCAGTTCCGGAAGGCCATAGTCACGGAAGTAGGCAAAGCATTCCCCTCACAAAACGCTAGCGGCATAGGTCAGGAATCAGTGGACAACCAAGGCGTACAGCCGAGAGAGGCACAAGTCCAATCCGCCAGAGGTAGGGGAACAGTCTTTAAGATGTGGGACAGTTTTCTCAGCCCCTCACGTACCACAGCCCCTGAGGTGCGGGGTAGTGCCACAAGAAATCCTAAGTTTGCCCAGATGCTCAAGGAGTACCTTGCAGATCGAACAACTGTACTCCGACATTCCTCTGTGCCTTACAATTATTGGGTATCCAAGGTGGACACGTGGCATGAATTGGCTCTCTACGCCTTGGAAGTCCTGGCCTGCCCTGCCGCTAGCGTTTTGTCAGAGCGTGTTTTTAGTGCCGCAGGTGGAATCATTACAGATAAACGCACCCGCCTGTCAACTGAAAATGCTGACAGGCTGACTCTGATCAAGATGAACAAGGGTTGGATTGGGCCAGACTTCACCACACCACCAGCAAATGAGAGCGGAATTTAAAGTTTGTAACGGGAATTTGCCATGTACCTCCAGTCACCCATGGGTACACACTTCTGGACTTTGGATAATCGCTGGACTGCTCCTCCTTCTCCTCATGCGCCACCATGATGACCGTTACAAGAGTTAGGCCTTTGTTTCAGGTATACCCCCAGTGGTAAATTTTTTCGCCCATTCTTTGCAGAATGGACATTACAACGACAGGAGACCCGCTCCTTTGCAATGGGAACAATGTTTTGAGGCCCTCATGCACGTCTCTATGCAGGGACAACGTGGAGCCTCCCAATTTTTGGCTGCCCTGCCAAAGGGCTATACTATAATACACCCACTTCCTGACAATGGACACTTAATGTTTTGAGGCCCTCATGCACGTCTCTATCCAGGGACAACGTGGAGCCTCCCAATTTTTGGCTGCCCTGCCAAAGGGCTATACTACAAAAGACCCACTTCCTGACAATGGACACTTAATGTTTTGAGGCCCTCATGCACGTCTCTATCCAGGGACAACGTGGAGCCTCCCAATTTTTGGCTGCCCTGCCAAAGGGCTATACTACAAAAGACCCACTTCCTGACAATGGACACTTAATGTTTTGAGGCCCTCATGCACGTCTCTATCCAGGGACAACGTGGAGCCTCCCAATTTTTGGCTGCCCTGCCTAAGGGCTATACTATAATACACCCACTTCCTGACAATGGACACTTAATGTTTTGAGGCCCTCATGCACGTCTCTATCTAGGGACAACGTGGAGCCTCCCAATTTTTGGCTGCCCTGCCAAAGGGCTATACTATAATACACCCACTTCCTGACAATGGACACTTAATGTTTTGAGGCCCTCATGCACGTCTCTATCCAGGGACAACGTGGAGCCTCCCAATTTTTGGCTGCCCTGCCAAAGGGCTATACTACAAAAGACCCACTTCCTTCCAATGGGCACTTCAGGTTTACAGGCCCTCATGCACGTCTCTATCCAGGGACAACGTGGAGCCTCCCAATTTTTGGCTGCCCTGCCTAAGGGCTATACTATAATACACCCACTTCCTGACAATGGATACTTAATGTTTTGAGGCCCTCATGCATGTCTCTATCCAGGGACAACGTGGAGCCTCCCAATTTTTGGCTGCCCTGCCAAAGGGCTATACTACAAAAGACCCACTTCCTTCCAATGGGCACTTCAGGTTTACAAGCCCTCATGCACGTCTCTATCCAGGGACAACGTGGAGCCTCCCAATTTTTGGCTGCCCTGCCAAAGGGCTATACTACAAAAGACCCACTTCCTTCCAATGGGCACTTCAGGTTTACAGGCCCTCATGCACGTCTCTATCCAGGGACAACGTGGAGCCTCCCAATTTTTGGCTTCCCTGCCTAAGGGCTATACTATAATACACCCACTTCCTGACACTGGACACTTAATGTTTTGAGGCCCTCATGCACGTCTCTATCCAGGGACAACGTGGAGCCTCCCAATTTTTGGCTGCCCTGCCTAAGGGCTATACTACAATAGACCCACTTCCTTACAATGGGCACTTCAGGTTTACAGGCCATCATGCACGTCTGCATGCAGGGGCATTGGTGAACCTCACAATTTTGGACTGCCCTGGCAAAGGAAAATACTACAAAGACTCAGTTCCTCAAAATGGGCACATTAGACTCAGAGGCCTTTATGTACGTCTCTTCTCAGGGACATCGGAGTGCCACACAATGTTTTACGTAAAATCTTTCATGTATTGATCTCAAAAAGTAACATACATTAGCTCTATCTCACTATTGGGTATGTGCCCTTAACATTTCCGCTATGAAAAATCATTTTGGTGTCATTTTGGAAGGTTTTCTGGTGAGTCCGTAAAAATGGCGTAAAACGCGGACAAAATTATTCACAGCTGTGACTTTTGAGTGATAAATGCTTCAAGGGGTCTTCCCCATGCTGTTGCCATGTCATTTGAGCACTCTTCGGAGACTTTTGTGCCATTTTTAGGGTTTCTACATGCTGCCGGTGGTCATTTCACAAAAATACTCGGGTCTCCCATAGGATAACATTGGGCTCGGTGCTCGGGCCGAGTACACGAGTATCTTGGGAGACCGAGAGAAGACTGCCTATGGGACCGTTTTGCTGTACTTGGATGATGTGATTGTGTACTCACAGACGTATGAAGCCCACCTGGAGCACCTAGCCGAGGTGTTCGCGTCCCTTGCCAAGTATGGGATGAAGTTGAAGCCCTCAAAGTGTCATCTGCTGAAACCCAGAGTGCAGTACCTAGGACATGTGGTTGGTGCGGAAGGTGTCGCCCCCAACCCCGAGAAGATCACCGCCATCCAAGACTACATAAGGTACATAAAAGGTACATAAAATGAGAATAATGGGGATAGGGGAAAATATGTGTAACTGGGTTAAAAACTGGCTCAGTGATAGGAAACAAAGGGTGGTTATTAATGGTACGTACTCGGACTGGGTCTCAGTTCATAGTGGTGTACCACAGGGGTCAGTATTGGGCCCGCTTCTTTTCAACATATTTATAAATGACCTTGTTGGGGGCATGCGGAGTAGAATTTCAATATTTGCAGATGATACTAAACTCTGCAGGGTAATCAATACAGAGGAGGATAATTTTATATTACAGGGAGATTTATGTAAATTGGAGGATTGGGCTGAGAAGTGGCAATTGAAGTTTAATGTAGATAAATGTAAGGTCATGCACTTGGGTAGAGGAAATAACATTTATGATTATGTACTTAATTGTAGAACACTGGGTAAAACAGACACAGAAAAAGACTTGGGTGTATGGGTGGATGGTAAACTTCACTTTAGTGGACAGTGTCAGGCAGCTGCTGCCAGGGCTAATAAAATAATGGGATGTATTAAAAGAGGTATAAGTGTTCATGAAAAAAATATAGTTCTACCTCTGTACAAGTCACTAGTGCGACCGCACGTAGAATACTGTGTACAATTCTGGTCACCGATATATAAGAAGGACATAGCTGAACTGGAGAGGGTGCAAAGAAGAGCGACCAAGATTATTAGAGGAATGGGGGGGATGCAATACGAAGACAGGTTATTAAACTTGGGGTTATTTAGTCTGGAAAAACGAAGGCTTAGGGGAGATCTAATCACAATATATAAATATATGAGGGGACAGTACAGAGACCTTTCCAAAGATCTATTTACACCTAGGCCTGCGACTGGAACACGGGGGCATCCGCTACGTCTTGAGGAAAGAAGGTTTAATCATAATCCCACCAAGGACACTATCTGCAAGGAGTTTGTATGTTCTCCCCGTGTTTGCGTGGGTTTCCTCCGGGTACTCCGGTTTCCTCCCACACTCCAAAGACATACAGATAGGGACTCTAGATTGTGAGCCCCAATGGGGACAGTGTTGCCAATGTATGTAAAGTGCTATGGAATTAATAGCGCTATATAAATGAATAAAATTATTATTATTATTATTATAATCACAGACGAGGATTCTTTACTGTACGAGCAGTGAGACTATGGAATTCTCTGCCGCATGATGTTGTAATGAGTGATTCACTACTAACATTTAAGCAGAGCCTGGATGCCTTTCTTGAAAAATTTAATATAACCAGTTATGTATATTAGATTTTATGACAGGGTATTGATCCAGGGAACTAGTCTGATTGCTGGATGTGGAGTCAGGAAGGAAATTTTTTCCCCATTGGAACTTGTTTGCCACATTGGGTTTTTTTGCCTTCCTCTGGATCAACATGTTAGGCTACGGGTTGAACTAGATGGACTTAGAGTCTCCCTTCAACCTTAAAACTATGATACTATGATGACTGGCCGAGACCGACCACAGTGAGGGAAGTGAGGCAGTTTCTGGGCCTGGTGAAATATTACCGTCGCTTCATTAAGGGGTACACAAAGATGGCTGCCCCCATGCAAGACCTCCTCTTAGGACAGACCAAGGGTGGTAGATCCCTAGTAGCCCCATTGGTGTGGGAAGAAAAGCATGAGGAATCCTTCCGCCAGCTGAGAACAGCCCTGACCGGAGAGGAAATCCTAGCGTACCCTGACTACAGCCGCCCATTCATCCTCTACACCGACGCCAGCAATGTGGGCTTGGGGGCTGTTCTATCCCAGGTCCAAGACAGAAGGGAAAAGGTAATAGCTTATGCTAGCCGAAAACTCCGACCGACTGAGAGGAACCCTGAGAACTACATCTCCTTCAAGCTTGAGCTCTTGGCACTGGTGTGGGCTATCACCGAGCGGTTCCGCCATTACCTGGCAGCAGCCAAGTTCACCGCGTACACAGACAATAACCTGCTGACCCATCTAGATACGGCCAAGCTGGGCGCGTTGGAGCAGCGGTGGGTGACCAGGTTAGCCAACTACGATTTCACCATCAAGTACCGGGCCGGCCGTACCAACGTCAATGCCAATGCACTCTCCCGGATGCCCCACCTGTCGGAAGAGGGGCCAGAGGATGATGACCTCGAAGAGATCGAGTTGCCTGCATTTCACCGGCCATTCACTGAGAAGGTGCACGTCTACCAACAACGGGTGAACCTGGATCCGCTGCCCCGACAGGACTGGCAGGAAGCTCAGGACCAGGCACCTGCTGTCCGCCTGGTCAAGACTCTAGTGGAACAGGGTTCTGCTGGGATAGACCCTGCTGCCCCTGCCGAAGCCCAACGTCTGTGGCAAGAACGGACCCGGCTATACCTACACCAGGGGAAGTTGTATCGCGAGCTGATTAATCCAAAGACTCACGAGAAGATCCGCCAGCTGGTGATTCCCCAGGCTAACGTGCCCACCGTCCTGCAAGCATACCATGATGGTGCAGTGCACTTCGGGTGGAAGAAGCTAGAGATGTTGTTAAGAGAGCGGTTCTATTGGAGTGGAATGCGGGAATCTGTGGAGGCCTGGTGCCGAGAATGTGGCCCTTGCGCATTGAGAAGGAAGGACGAGGCCAGCCAGAAGGCACCCCTACACCCGATCATTACACACCAACCGCTGGAGCTGGTTGCCCTTGACCATGTAAAGCTCACCCCCAGCCGAAGTGGGTACACCTACGCTCTGACCATCGTAGACCACTACTCGAGGTTCCTGGTGGTTGTCCCAGTTAAGGACTTAACCGGCCGCACCGCTGCTAAGGCTTTCCAGGCTTATTTCTGTTGACCGCATTGGTACCCGGAGAGGGTGCTTACCGACCAGGGTCCGGCCTTTGAAGCAGAGGTATTCCAGGAATTCTGCCAGTTGTACGGCTGCAAGAAAATCCGGACCACGCCTTACCACGCCCAAACCAATGGCATTTGTGAAAAGATGAACCACTTGGTCCTGGGCCTCCTCAAGACGTTACCACTGGAAGAGCGGAACCTGTGGCTGGAGAAGCTACCTGACCTGGTCGATATGTACAACAACATCCCTTCCAGCTCTACGAAATGCACTCCAGCATACCTGATTAGAGCTCGTCCCGGCCGGCTACCAGTGGATCTGGAAATGGGCTTGGAAGCTTCAGAAGCACTCCTGTCGACAGCTGAATGGGACACTCGGCGGAGGACACAGTACCGACAGGTCCAGGAGTATGTTGAAAAGAACTTGTGCCGGAGTCGGGGACAACAGGAGCAGTGCTTCAACAAGAAGGCGCCTGCCGGTTCCTTCAAACCTGGGGATGTAGTGCTGAAGCGGAAAAGAAGGGCCCACAAGCTGGATGATCAATGGGAAAAAACCCCGTATGTAGTCCAGCCCACAGGATGGGAGAATGGGAAGGCCTACCAGATCAGCCGTGACCAGGGGGGGACTTTGACCACGGTTTCCCGAGACTACCTGAAGAAGTGCCCACCAGCATTGAGAGTAGCGGATGAGGCTCCAGTTCCCAGTCCAGTGGAGAAGGAAAAAGAGGTAATCCACACCATGATGGGTGATTTTCCAGCAGACTGGCCTACACAGAACGGTGCGGTGATCCTTCCAGTGATACTGTTCCCACAACCCGTGGATGAAGAAATGATGGAAACGGTTAACCGCGAGCCAGTGCCCAGGGATGTACCTGTACCCAGCTCCCCTACGCCTCCGCCTGCCCCACATGATAGCAGGGAGGAGGAACTGACTGTTCCCTCTGCCCCACTGCCTGTCACCACTGACACCGGACCCCGAAGGTCCACTCGCCCCAACCTAGGTAGACCCCCACTTAGGTACAGGGAAACTACTCTTTAAAAGGGGGGGGCTTTATGTGTTGAGTGTACCAGTTTGAAAGTTTTAAATGATAAGTAAAGATGATCAACCAAAGAAGTTTACCTGATTGAACCGTGATTAAACCGGCCGTTGCCGGCAACTGTTGTCCCCGTAGGGACTGTGCAACCATTGCGTAAGGAACTGCTTACGGACAAGCCCGAGAACTTGCAGGGCAACCACAAACTTAGTGCAATGTAAATAAAAATGTTTGTTGGCTTGACACCGTTACCGCCTCCGGAGAGGCTGATTTGGGAGGATGGGCCTGGAGGAAAGGGATGGCCTAGGCCCGCCACTACCGTAACCGGTGGCGATCCTCCGGGGGTTCAGGGGTCCCCTTGGACGTGGGCCCCCTGAAAGAGACAGAACCCGCTCGGGCAACTTGGTGCTGGACTGGGGTCAAGGGGTGCTGCCCGCTTCTTAGGGGCAGCATCAGGGCCAGGTTGTTTGGGTGGGAGAAGAGCGGAAGCTGTACCGTTGTAAAATGTTTATGATGCTTTTACATGTTTTACCGTTTTATTCTTTTTCAGTTGTGAAAATAAAACCGGTGATGGACGGGCAGCCCGCGGACGGTCTGCATTTTACTATAGGGGAATGTGGCGCCCTGGACAAGCCAGGTCGTCACAGGTACTACACCAACACACTCTACACTCCGGCTAGGCACACCGAAGCTAAACACAAATCCTAGTTGCCTTCCTCCAGGGGCTGATGTCCACACCAGGGGGTGGGCCAGGCGGTTGATCCCACCCACCGAGGAGTTCACAGTCCTGGAGGCGGGAAAAGGAGTCAGATTAGAGATCAGTTTTGGAGTTAGAGAAGTGAAGAGGAGAGGAGACTGACCGTGTCCGGGTGTGTGGCCCGGGCACTCAGCAAGGTTGGCAGACGGTGGTGACCTTCTGCAGGAGAGGCTGATTGGAGTGAACCGTACGGACCGGGGATGGGCGGTGGCCCGCCGGTACCAGATCGGGGAGTGAAGAGAAGCCAGCACCATCCGGCAGGGCCTACGGACCCCGACCAGGCTAGGAGTCGCCGTAAAACCGGTCAAATCCGTTAGCGACGGGAACCTCCAGGGTTTCCCAGCAGTCAAGACCCGATTGAAGGCAACAGCTCACACCGTAGAGGGAAGCACAGTCACCGCCAAGGCTACAGTTCCCAGGGCCAGAGCCTGCGGGCAAAAGGGGCTCCCTCAGCATCCATCCAAGCTGGGGAGCGGGTTACCGGTGGGAAGCCCGCTAGATTTTGGGGGAATAAAAGGGGTCCAACACCACATCCCCACAGGTGCACACCCACCCATCAAAGAGAGCTATAAGCCAATACCACCTTCACATTGCCAGTGTACCAAGGACATGTTGAGCAACATGAAGGCGGCTGGGGTTATCCGTGACAGTTGTAGCCTTTGGGCAGCTCTGTTGATCCTGTTAAAAAAGAAGGACGGCACCACTCCCCGTATTGAGGAATCGCTAGCTGCATTGAGAACTGCAAATTATTTTTCTACCCTTGATCTCACTAGTCACTATTGGCAAGTGTCCGTTGCTGAGGCAGACCGGGAGAAGACCGCCTTCGCCACCCCTATGGGTCTCTGCGAGTTCAAAAGCATGCCCTTCGAGCTGTGCAATGCGCCAGGAACCTTCCAGAGGCTGATGGAATGCTGCTTGGGACAAGATTTTAGGGTGTATAAAAAGGGAGATTAGATCCCGTGATCCCAACGTATTGTTACACCTCTATAAATCACTTGTAAGGCTACATCTGGAATATGGGAACCAGTTTTGGGCTCCACATTTTAAAAAGGACATTCAGAAGTTAGAGTCAGTTCAAAGGTGGGCAACTAGACTACTACAAGGAATGGAAGGCCTCCCATATGATGACAAGTTGAAAAAGTTATTAAGTGATTATTGGCTGCAATGGGGCTTTCTGGCTGGTGCCAGCCTCTCTTCTTAGCACACAGGAACCACAATCCCTACACCATGCTTCAATGGATTCTCTCATCCCAGCCCAGTAAAACTACATATTTTACACAGTCATAAGCAGCCAAAAGGGATCTATTCTATTCAATTGCAAATGATCTAGATAAGACTGAGAATAAGATACTGCACGGGACATAGCAGAGTTGGTCAAGTTGAGTGGAGATGAGTTTGCTATTTGGCACAGCTTTTTGCATCAATAAAGCAAGTAAAAGGTGTGAAAGATAAAAAAAAGGGTGAAAGTGTGAAAAGTGAATTGGCCAAATTGAGGTGCATATAAAGTTTTTGCTTTCTTTCAATTCACTAATGGGGCTCATTTGAATCAGGTGAATTGAGTTCTGCTTTTGGAAACTGGGTTAAGAAGGGGTGCACCGGTCCTGGAGGTACTGCAATACCAGGTCAATGCGTGGAGTGGACAGAGCAAGATTTTTTCCATCTCCTTGTTCTAAAAATCCATTTAATATATGGTCCCCAGAGAGGGGACGTATCAGATATTAAACTGATAAGAACAGATTTAATTTTTTTTTTTTTCTGTTTATCAGTAGGACTTCAAAATAACAAAGGTGATCGCCTCCCGTTGCCTGGGAACCGTCCAGGCACAAGAGGGCTATGTGTCACCAGAAGGCGCACACACTTCCTCAAGGCCGGCAGACGTGCAATCCCAGGCACCTTCCAGTACCGACCAAGGTAGCGTCCTCCGAAACTACACTTGATCTTAGCCAAAAGGCCGAGAAGCTATAACCCGAATTGGTTACGGCCTTGAGTGGCACCCTGGCCTATACCGGACACATCTTAGGGAGAGGGAGACAAACCCACACCTACAGAAGACATTTTGTCACCCAAGCCAACCCTTGAAAAGGCTGTTTTGCAGAGCAAAAACAAGAAGAATGGTGCTTTTTGCAGCCGCCGCCCACTGCAATGAATCTGAATAACTCCTCCTTTTGGACACAAGCACCTCCCCTCCCCCTTGCAGTCTTTCCAATTCATGATACAAAAAGACGGACGGACAGGACAGGACAGGACAGGCTGCCTGACTTTCCGTCACTGCCACCCTTTGCCATCCTTGCCCGTAGAAAGCCCTTTCATCATCCCCAAACCCTAATCTTTTCCCTTCCCTTCCCAGATGCGTCTCACTCCCTTTCATTAGGAAGTGAGCGCAGCCTTTTCTCCGTTCTGCACATGCGCGACGTTAAACACAAATGCGCAGGCGTGCGTTCCATTACCCTCACTGCATTCCACTCCCATACAGGAAGTGGGCGCAGCTATTACTACGGTCGCACATAAAAGAACCCACGGCCACCACTGCACATAGCTGACTCCACCACAGGACACCCACTTCTACACCAACGCAGGTAAGACAGGATCGGCACCTCTATGCTCCCGTTACAATCAGGCTCAGTCACCATGTGATAACGCTCTCAACTCTTTAGTTGCAGGCTCCCCTTGCTTCACCTCCACTGGCTGTGCTGCCATTTCCTCTCCCACCTGGAAGGTATACTTTATTCCACTATTTTCCTGTTTCTCTCTTCCCCCTTTTCCCATAACCTACTTTTATCTGCATTTGTGGGGTATCTATATGCTATTTACATCATAGTTTTATTCATTAATATGGAAGGGAAGAGTGCCCATGAGAGTGTTGAACTGCGGAGAGCAAGAGATTAAGCTGCTCCGATTTGCCACCATTGATAAGCTGTTCTCAGTAGATACACATGCTATCCAAACAGCAGCATCCACCATTGTTCAGCCCACCCATTCAGTGACAGCTCACCAAGTCAGCCAGATGAGTGGTGTAAGGAATTACACGTAGGCACTGACTCCACACCTTCACATCACAAGAAGGGGGTCTACAGGCTAGTGCAAGAATACGAGCAAGTCTTCAGCAAACATCCGCTAGACTTTTGAAGAATAAAAGGGGTCAAACACTACATCCCCACAAGTGCACACCCACCCATCAAAGAGAGATATAAGCCAAAACTACCTGCACATTACCAGTGTACCAAGGACATGTTGAGCAACATGAAGGAGGCTGGGGTTATCCGTGACAGTTGTAGCCTCTGGGCAGCTCCGTTGGTCCTGTTAAAGAAGAAGGACAGCACCACTCCCCTGTATTGAGGAATAGCTAGCTGCATTGAGAACTGCAAATTATTTTTCTACCCTTGATCTCACTAGTCGCTATTGGCAAGTGTCCGTTGCTGAGACAGACCGGGAGAAGACCGCCTTTGCCACCCCGATGGGTCTCTGCGAGTTCAAAAGCATGCCCTTCGAGCTGTGCAATTTGCCAGGAACCTTCCAGAGGCTGATGGAATGCTGCTTGGGACACCGAAACTTTGAAACGGTACTGCTATACCTTTATGATGTTATTGTTTATTCTAAAGCAAACAAGATTTTAGGGTGTATAAAAAGGGAGATTAGATCCGGTGAGCCCAACGTATTGTTACCCCTCTATAAATCACTTGTAAGGCCACATCTGGAATATGGGGTAAAGTCCTGAGCAGGTTGATAACCATTGGTTTGAGCATGGTAGGGTGTAGTGCGCATCTTCCTGCATCGGTAAAAGCTGCAGAAGTCCTTGAAGATTTCCGCTTCAAAGGCTGTGCCTTGATCTGTGAGGACTCTCTCTGAGTAGCCATGAGGTCTGCATAAGTGTGCTTGGAAGACCTTCGCTGCAGTATGGGCCATTAGATCTTTGACTTGTACCACAACCATAAATCTCGAGTAGTTGTCTACCATCGTAAGTGCATACGTGAGCTCGCCTCGATATTCTGCAACAAAACTCCCTTTTTCGATTTCAGTTTCAGCAAACACTCCTCTTCCTGTAGAAAATATTTATCATTACCTAAGACAGTCATTCTAATGCATGACAATATTAAGGCAATTTAGTTAAAACTTGTTTTAACTCACCTTTAAGGGGATTGATGTATTTCATGGTCAATCCAGGTTTGTCAGTGATGGCACTGACATAATGTATGGCGTCTTTTTCGGGCGTTATCCTTTGCCTTTTCATTGTGAAAATCCAGTTGCCTATATCAAAGCAAATTCTACTACTTGTAAAGTATGCAGAAAATGAAATGTAGAACATATAACATCAACTGCTTAGGAACGCATCATAGGTTAGTACTTAAAAGGATATTGTCATGTTCTAGTCATAATGCAAGCTGGACATTTTTCATGTTACCCTGTAATCGCCGGCCTGTTCTAATGCTCACAAGCCAAGATATAGGCTCAGCTGCTAAGGCTTCCCTCTGCCTTCTGAATGAAACTTGAATATGTCTGGGTCACTGTGTATATAGCAGGTGCTCAGAAAAAATAACAGTCAATTCAATAGAAATAGCTCTGGCACACTATAGTGATCAATAACGTAAGAAAAGAACTCTTGGAATGCTGAAAATTCTTTATTTGTGCAAAAGGATAATTCATCCAACGTTTCGACCTTGTTTTTAGGTCTTTATCAAGGATAAAGTTATCTAAGATCATAAAGGGTTACAAAACCATATAAACACGTAATTAGTACATAGTACAACATAACAGTACAATATATTGCTACTTGAGAGTACAATGGGTCAAATGACCATGATGCACATACAAAAAATTTTTCCAAAGCCATAGTGAAAACATTTGTACTGAGGAAAGAAAATTTCCACATGACCTATCTGGAGAAACATTCTGGATCAAACAACCAAAAATAGTCAAGCAGGTAAATACACACCTATATGGATAACAGGATGATATGTGTTCAATTGTATAGCGTCATTGCCATTAAGGTACAAATGGAAAACTTGCAATCCTATATAGTGAAGGAAATGAACACATATCATATCAAAGAACACAGGAACATGGGTGTGAGAAAAACCTCAATGTTTATACTTTGTTCTTTATAATGGTGTGAACATGTATATGTCTCAGTACCTTATGCACTTGAGAATTCTAGTGAGTAGATCATGAAAGCCTATTTCAGAACTGGAATCGGTAAATAATTGTAGGTGGAATCTAAATGAAAAGATGGTACAAGTGTTATCATGACACGTGGGCTATAACACAATGGACCGTGTGACAAAGAAGAAAGGAGAGAAAGAAGAGGAAGAAAATGCAACTACCTGTAACATTACGTGATAGTCACTGGTAAGTATCACTTGACAATTCAAATGAAAAAGGATTCCTTTATTAAAGGGTTCTCAGTCGCCTCAGGATCATGAAATACTAGGGTAAATGATATGAGAATGGGTAAGAAGCACCACTAAAGGAAATATGAGATGCAGGACATATATCTATAAACCCCTGAACTACATGATAGAAATAAAAAGAAGAAAAAAGAAAAAAAAGAAGAAAGAAGAAGAACACATAGAATGCGGAAAGAGAATGGGTACAACTACCTGAGTTACTGCAGGGAGGCCCCTGGTTGGTATTGTGAGGGTTAGTGGAATTCCTTCACTGAAGGGTTCTCAGTTGCCTCAGGTTCGTGAAAAATGCTATAGACAAATAATGCCCGGAGAAAAGGGGTTCATATACAGCGAATAATGGTAATACAAGGTACATGTGTCACATGTAATAGTATATATATATATATTGTACTAAGCTCTACACCAGAAATAGAAAGTAGTCCCTCTGCCTTCTGTCTAGGTGCCCTGAGTTATGTCCTGTAAACTGTCACAGGGACCCAGACACACATGTGTAGTAGGGGAATATCCCTGCTGAGATGCCAGTGCTAGAGCACTCGTTTGCTGTGGAGTTGAACGCTATGTGAGCAGTTCTTACCTTCAATGAGCAGAAGTCTCTTTTTTCAGATTTCAATATCTCTGTGGGTATCTGGCAGAAATATGGAATACTCTTTACTGCTAAGACCCTGTACACCACTCCCACTAAAGGGGGCTTTACACGCTGCGACATCGCTAATGCGGAGTCGTTGGGGTCACGGAATTTGTGACGCACATCCGGCCGCATTAGCGATGTTGCTGCGTGTGACACCGATGAGCGATTTTGCATCGCTGCAAAAACGTGCAAAATCGCTCATCGGTGACATGGGTCTCCATTCTCGATTATCGTTACTGCAGCAGTAACGATGTAGTTCGTCGCTCCTGCGGCAGCACACATCGCTCCGTGTGACACCGCAGAAACGAGGAACCTCTCCTTACCTGCCTCCCAGCCGCTATGAGGAAGGAAGGAGGTGGGCGGGATGTTCCGGCCACTCATCTCCGCCCCTCCGCTGCTATTGGGCGGTCGCTCAGTGACGTCGCTGTGACGCCGCACGGACCGCCCCCTTAGAAAGGAGGCGGTTCGCCGGTCACAGCGACGTCGCCGGGCAGGTAAGTATGTGTGACGGGTCTGGTCGGTGTTGTGCAGCATGGGCAGCGATTTGCCCGTGTCGCGCAACAGATGGGGGCGGGTATCCACACTAGCGATATCGGTACCGATATCGCAGTGTGTAAAGTAGCCTTTAATAAACTGTGTAAAGGATTTTAAGTAAAAATCCACAATAAACCAGCGCTAGATGGGTTTTTATAATTTTATTAATAGACCACAAATAAAAAATTTTTTGCTATCCTTGTTTCAAGACAGAGTATTTGATAATATACAATACACTGATTATTACTAAAACCAAGGACCACATAAAACAAGGACCACATAAAATAAAAAATGAAAGTAATGAGAATAAAATTCTTTTGTATAACCAATTAACTTCGAGGTGATACAATATTCACATTGATTTAGTTTTACCAGTCTAATGTAATGCCCCGGCCGGTGGCATATATTTTGTTTGGTTAATAATTTAGACTTATACAATGAAAGATGTACTATACCACCCCTGGCTAACTTACAAGTTTTAAGTTGTACAATATTTATGTACAAGTTTGCGACGTTATATTCATATATAGGAAGGCAAACAATATTGGCAATTTAGTGGCACCCACCATACGTAATCTTACAGCACCTAATAAGGGAGGATTATTTGACCTGAAAGGTTTTTTTCCATGCAAAAGCTGTATAGTATGTAAGAATACAAAAAATATTTCACGGAAATCCTTCTTACAGGGGCAGTCAGAAGTCATGATTAGAGAATTTATTACATGTCAATCAAAGGGAGTAGTATATTGAATTCAATGTCCCTGTCAGAAAAAATACATTGAGAGAACTATTAGACCCCTATGGAAAAGGGTGGGTGAGCACATTAGAAGTGTTAAAAATAAATGTACTAAGCACCCCCTATCCAGACATTATGTGTTAAAACATGGAGGGTCCTTTAAAGGATCCCAAGTATGGGGCGTACAAAAAATAACTAAGGATTGGAGAGGTGGCGATTTCATTAAAAAAATGTCACGAGCAGAAAGCCAATGGATTTTTGAATTGAACACCTTGAAACCATATGGACTCAATAATGATATAGAACTGTTTCCTTTTAATTAATTTATATTTTTATAGGTAGAGGAGTAATAGGTACTGATAATAATACGGAGAGAAGGAAAAAAAAAAAAAAAAAAAAAGCGATTGTCATGGAGATATATGTGTATATATGCATAATATATATTAAAATTGGTGCTTCACTTGCCCAAGGTTGATGTAGATATAAGGGGCTTTTCATATTATAGCAAATTTATATTACACCTTTATGATGTCCTTTTGTTAAATTTATTGTTGAAAAAAAGCATATGCATATATACACATTGTCTTCCCAGTATATGATGATACAAGCAAGGCTATATATAGGTCTTTTTAGAAAAACCTTTAGAAAAACCTTTGCACATAATTATATTATATGGCTATTATGAACGGTCTTTCACAAATTGATATATGTAGTGGTCATTGAATGTTGGTTGAATTTAAACATTGTTTAATTTTATGCAAATTATAACCAATTAAATATATGCATAAATAGTGCTCTAGGCAACAGCTGAGTTATCCTTGAGGAAGGGGGCCGTTACACGCCCCCGAAACGCGCGTCGGATCAGGACTCTGTTTTTGCCTACCTCACCTGTGCGGTGATAACCTGCCAAGTAATCTCTCCCTCGTGTGGAATCAACCGGCTTCCACTGGACACGGTACGGATTGCCTGCTGGAGAGGTTGAGAGGTTACCGCTGACATTTCCTTTGTCTGCAACCAGGATACATTGGTACCTCCAGCGGTTCTGCATTGCTCGTTTGGAAGCGGATCGGAGCCTTGTGTGGTGCTAACCTGCCAAGCAACTTCCTCCTGTGTGGAATCAGTCAGCTGACACTGGATACGGTCTGGACTGCCCGCTGGAGAGGCTGAGTAGTTACCGCTGATCTTATTGTTGTCCGCAGCCAACATCTTGGTGCTTTCAGTGGCTTCGTACTGCTTGATTTCGAAAGTACATTTGGGAGAATACGGGACCGGCTGGTTTGTGGCCTTGTGAAGTGTTATAAAGGCTCTGTAAAGAGGGATGTCGGTAACCATACATCTCCCCCAGAGCCAGCACTAGTCGCGGCCACTGGCCTCAAAACGTCCGCTCTGGAAGTCTAACAGGTCAATCCTGTACATAGCGGTTCCAGCCTAATCAACGGAGAAATCCGGGGTGTTTTTTGCGGTCAAGTTGTTGTGAGGTTTATTCCCCCAGGCCCTGGGGGCGAATATAACGTCGCAAACTTATATTGTACAACTTAAAACTTGTAAGTTAGCCAGGGGTGGTATAGTACATCTTTCATTGTATAAGTCTAAATTATTAACCAAACAAAATATATGCCACCGGCCGGGGCATTACATTAGACTGGTAAAACTAAATCAATGTGAATATTGTATCACCTCGAAGTTAATTGGTTATACAAAAGAATTTTATTCTCATTACTTTCATTTTTTACTTTATGTGGTCCTTGTTTTATGTGGTCCTTGGTTTTAGTAATAATTAGTGTATTGTATATTATCAAATACTCTGTCTTGAAACAAGGATAGCAAAAAATGTTTTATTTGTGGTCTATTAATAAAATTATAAAAACCCATCTAGCGCTGGTTTATTGTGGATTTTTACTTAAAATCCTTTACACAGTTTATTAAAGGCTACTTTACACACTGCGATATCGGTCCCGATATCGCTAGTGTGGATACCCGCCCCCATCTGTTGCGCGACACGGGCAAATCGCTGCCCATGCTGCACAACACCGACCAGACCCGTCACACATACTTACCTGCCCGGCGACGTCGCTGTGACCGGCGAACCGCCTCCTTTCTAAGGGGGCGGTCCGTGCGGCGTCACAGCGACGTCACTGAGCGACCGCCCAATAGCAGCGGAGGGGCGGAGATGAGTGGCCGGAACATCCCGCCCACCTCCTTCCTTACTCATAGCGGCTGGACATAACTCAGGGCACCTAGACAGAAGGCAGAGGGACTACTTTCTATTTCTGGTGTAGAGCTTAGTACAATATATATATATATACTATTACATGTGACACATGTACCTTGTATTACCATTATTCGCTGTATATGAACCCCTTTTCTCCGGGCATTATTTGTCTATAGCATTTTTCACGAACCTGAGGCAACTGAGAACCCTTCAGTGAAGGAATTCCACTAACCCTCACAATACCAACCAGGGGCCTCCCTGCAGTAACTCAGGTAGTTGTACCCATTCTCTTTCCGCATTCTATGTGTTCTTCTTCTTTCTTCTTTTTTTTCTTTTTTCTTCTTTTTATTTCTATCATGTAGTTCAGGGGTTTATAGATATATGTCCTGCATCTCATATTTCCTTTAGTGGTGCTTCTTACCCATTCTCATATCATTTACCCTAGTATTTCATGATCCTGAGGCGACTGAGAACCCTTTAATAAAGGAATCCTTTTTCACTTGAATTGTCAAGTGATACTTACCAGTGACTATCACGTAATGTTACAGGTAGTTGCATTTTCTTCCTCTTCTTTCTCTCCTTTCTTCTTTGTCACACGGTCCATTGTGTTATAGCCCACGTGTCATGATAACACTTGTACCATCTTTTCATTTAGATTCCACCTACAATTATTTACCGATTCCAGTTCTGAAATAGGCTTTCATGATCTACTCACTAGAATTCTCAAGTGCATAAGGTACTGAGACATATACATGTTCACACCATTATAAAGAACAAAGTATAAACATTGAGGTTTTTCTCACACCCATGTTCCTGTGTTCTTTGATATGATATGTGTTCATTTCCTTCACTATATAGGATTGCAAGTTTTCCATTTGTACCTTAATGGCAATGACGCCATACAATTGAACACATATCATCCTGTTATCCATATAGGTGTGTATTTACCTGCTTGACTATTTTTGGTTGTTTGATCCAGAATGTTTCTCCAGATAGGTCATGTGGAAATTTTCTTTCCTCAGTACAAATGTTTTCACTATGGCTTTGGAAAAATTTTTTGTATGTGCATCATGGTCATTTGACCCATTGTACTCTCAAGTAGCAATATATTGTACTGTTATGTTGTACTATGTACTAATTACGTGTTTATATGGTTTTGTAACCCTTTATGATCTTAGATAACTTTATCCTTGATAAAGACCTAAAAACAAGGTCGAAACGTTGGATGAATTATCCTTTTGCACAAATAAAGAATTTTCAGCATTCCAAGAGTTCTTTTCTTACGTTATTGATCACTATAGTGTGCCAGAGCTATTTCTATTGAATTGACTCTTATTTTTTCTGAGCACCTGCTATATACACAGTGACCCAGACATATTCAAGTTTCATTCAGAAGGCAGAGGGAAGCCTTAGCAGCTGAGCCTATATCTTGGCTTGTGAGCATTAGAACAGGCCGGCGATTACAGGGTAACATGAAAAATGTCCAGCTTGCATTATGACTAGAACATGACAATATCCTTTTAAGTACTAACCTATGATGCGTTCCTAAGCAGTTGATGTTATATGTTCTACATTTCATTTTCTGCATACTTTACAAGTAGTAGAATTTGCTTTGATATAGGCAACTGGATTTTCACAATGAAAAGGCAAAGGATAACGCCCGAAAAAGACGCCATACATTATGTCAGTGCCATCACTGACAAACCTGGATTGACCATGAAATACATCAATCCCCTTAAAGGTGAGTTAAAACAAGTTTTAACTAAATTGCCTTAATATTGTCATGCATTAGAATGACTGTCTTAGGTAATGATAAATATTTTCTACAGGAAGAGTAGTGTTTGCTGAAACTGAAATCGAAAAAGGGAGTTTTGTTGCAGAATATCGAGGCGAGCTCACGTATGCACTTACGATGGTAGACAACTACTCGAGATTTATGGTTGTGGTACAAGTCAAAGATCTAATGGCCCATACTGCAGCGAAGGTCTTCCAAGCACACTTATGCAGACCTCATGGCTACTCAGAGAGAGTCCTCACAGATCAAGGCACAGCCTTTGAAGCGGAAATCTTCAAGGACTTCTGCAGCTTTTACCGATGCAGGAAGATGCGCACTACACCCTACCATGCTCAAACCAATGGTTATCAACCTGCTCAGGACTTTACCCCATATTCCAGATGTGGCCTTACAAGTGATTTATAGAGGGGTAACAATACGTTGGGCTCACCGGATCTAATCTCCCTTTTTATACACCCTAAAATCTTGTTTGCTTTAGAATAAACAATAACATCATAAAGGTATAGCAGTACCGTTTCAAAGTTTCGGTGTCCCAAGCAGCATTCCATCAGCCTCTGGAAGGTTCCTGGCAAATTGCACAGCTCGAAGGGCATGCTTTTGAACTCGCAGAGACCCATCGGGGTGGCAAAGGCGGTCTTCTCCCGGTCTGCCTCAGCAACGGACACTTGCCAATAGCGACTAGTGAGATCAAGGGTAGAAAAATAATTTGCAGTTCTCAATGCAGCTAGCTGTTCCTCAATACAGGGGAGTGGTGCTGTCCTTCTTCTTTAACAGGACCAACGGAGCTGCCCAGAGGCTACAACTGTCACGGATAACCCCAGCCTCCTTCATGTTGCTCAACATGTCCTTGGTACACTGGTAATGTGCAGGTAGTTTTGGCTTATATCTATCTTTGATGGGTGGGTGTGCACTTGTGGGGATGTAGTGTTTGACCCCTTTTATTCTTCAAAAGTCTAGCGGATGTTTGCTGAAGACTTGCTCGTATTCTTGCACTAGCCTGTAGACCCCCTTCTTGTGATGTGAAGGTGTGGAGTCAGTGCCTACGTGTAATTCCTTACACCACTCCTCTGGCTGACTTGGTGAGCTGTCACTGAATGGGTGGGCTGAAGCAATGGTGGATGCTGCTGTTTGGATAGCATGTGTATCTACTGAGAACAGCTTATCAATGGTGGCAAATCGGAGCAGCTTAATCTCTTGCTCTCCGCAGTTCAACACTCTCATGGGCACTCTTCCCTTCCATATTAATGAATAAAACTATGATGTAAATAGCATATAGATACCCCACAAATGCAGATAAAAGTAGGTTATGGGAAAAGGGGGAAGAGAGAAACAGGAAAATAGTGGAATAAAGTATACCTTCCAGGTGGGAGAGGAAATGGCAGCACAGCCAGTGGAGGTGAAGCAAGGGGAGCCTGCAACTAAAGAGTTGAGAGCGTTATCACATGGTGACTGAGCCTGATTGTAACGGGAGCATAGAGGTGCCGATCCTGTCTTACCTGCGTTGGTGTAGAAGTGGGTGTCCTGTGGTGGAGTCAGCTATGTGCAGTGGTGGCCGTGGGTTCTTTTATGTGCGACCGTAGTAATAGCTGCGCCCACTTCCTGTATGGGAGTGGAATGCAGTGAGGGTAATGGAACGCACGCCTGTGTGACGCTCCTGGACTAATCCAGGGTGTCACAGGGAACTGCACTATTCTCTATCCTTGGTGCAGGGCCCACCCTCCTTGGTTCCGGGGTCCGCAACAGTGATTCTGTACTAACAGCACAAATCCTAGTCACCCAAACACTACACTTGTCAGGCACACCAGGGGCGTGGTTCCAGCTGGGAAAGGAACCGCCCACCTATGAGTCAGACAGGCTGGTGGGAGGAGTCAGTTAGACAGTTGGTAGTAACTGAAAAAGAGAGAGGACCTGGGGATTAAGAGCTCCCTGAGGAGAGCCTGGCTGGGTCGCAGACAGTGGCCTGTACTTGACGGCTCAGAGATTAGCGGCGTCAGCACAGCGGAGGGATAGGACTTCCCACACAGAGCAGTCACAGAAAATCCCACGTGCCAGCTGCTAAGAGCAGGTCCCAATTAAAAAGAGGGACGGGACCCGAAGGTTTCAAGCCAACGGGGCCAGGGACACACACAGTATACAGTGTATGGAGGAAGGCTCCAGTCCACCACAGAATCACTGAAAGGGACCACCGCACGTGCAGTCACCGAGTGCAGCAGTACCAAGAGACTTTGTTTACCTCAGAGTCTGTGTCCACTGAATGCGTCATCACACCTGAGTGAGTACCCTGGCCCCCAGCGTCCTGCCGGCCCTATATCAATATAGGCTGTTCCTACCTATTCCCTACCCTGAGTCCCGGGGCCCCTACCTGCGGAGGGAATCACCACCAGGCTGCCCCAACACCATCAGCCCCGGCACTCCCATACAGCAGCGGCGGTATTCCTTATTACCGCACACCGCAGGTGGCGTCACAAATATTCTCCCCTGTAAAAAACCTTTTTGTTTTTCATCAAAGTGTCTGCCGAGCAGTCCGACTGCTGCTAGGGCGTCACACATTGATTTTTGGCGTCACGAACAGGATTGGACTGGACCCACTAACCTGGGTGACGTGCACCTTCTCCAAAACTGTTGAGCCCAAAGTGAATAAAAAAAAAAAAAATTCAGTTGCCGCCATCTTGCTGCTGAAAACCAAGGGGGCATAGAAAGATGTCGGCGCCGGGTGAAGCGAGCGCAGCGGCAGTTCCCCCTCAAGATCAAGGTGACATGGACGCACGAGCGACCGCGCAGATAATGCCAATGACTTTACCGTATGTGCCAGGCGCTACCTGGCTACCACAATATGATGGTTCCCCTGACACTCTGCAAGGATTCAAAAGAAAAATCCGCACACTCCTGGATATGTTTGGGATGAATGACCGGCAGCAAGCGTCTGTACTACTCGGCCAGTTATCAGGCGCCGCAGAGCTGGAGGCGGAGACCTGGACAGATCAGGACCGGGCCTCAGTAACTGCCAGTGGATCTGGAGATGGAAGTTGAGATGCCTGAAGTTTATTCCCCAAATGCAGATTGGGATACCAAGCGTAGAGCTCAATACAGGCAAATTCAAGAGTATGTCGAGGAGAATCTGGACCAAAGTAGGGAAAAGCAAGAAAGAAGCTTTAACAAGCAAGCCCAAGCCCCTCCATTTTCACCAGGAGAAGTGGTCTTAAAAAGAAAAAGAAAGATGCATAAACTGGACGACCAGTGGGAAAGAGAGCCATATGTGGTCCAGCCTTCCAATTTCAACAACCAGAAGACCTGTCTTGTCAGCAAGGACCAAGGAAGAACCACAGCTGTAATTTCCCATGACCACTTGAAAAAGTGCCCTGAACCCCTGAACATCCAGAAGGAAGAACAGCCCCAACCTCAAGTGACTGAGAAAAAGAAGAGAGTGATCCACACCATCCTAGGTGACTTCCCGGAAGATTGGCCTATGTACAATGGAGCAGTGATTGTGCCTGTACTCACATTCCCGCAACCCGCGGAAGAACCAGAACCAAGGAGGCCTGAAATCATTGCACCTAGAGAAGTACCCATACCAGCACCACGAACACGTAGATTACCACCTACAACACCTAGCACCAGTAGTGGGGAACAGGTAGTAGCAAACACCACAGTACAAGGGTTAGAGGGAAGCCAGGAGCTGAGAAGGTCCACCCGTGTGAACTTTGGTCAGCCCCCACATAGGTTCAGAGATGAGGAATGGTAGCGGAACCCGGCTACTCTACCCTAATGTAAATAGTCTAAATATAGAGTAAATTTAAAAATGTTTAGTATTTTCCATGCTTTTAATTCTACTATTTTCCATGCTAAAGATAGTCATGTAAGACATGTTGATATAGAGTGTTGATAAGAAGAATGTTGATTTTATTTTAATTACCTGGATTCATGACCTGATTGACGACCAATGATAAGTTTTATTGAAAATGGACCTTTGGCTACAGGACTGGTGGTAGCCAGCACGAACTGGTGCTATTGTAAATGGTTATTTCCCATTCATAGCCACGGACTGCATCCCCACCTACAGGAGAAGACACAGGTGGAGGAGAGACCTGGGAGACATATGGCCCAGGTCTGGCCACCAACAGGAACGGTGGCTTGCCTCCTTTTGGAACTTTGGGGGTGGGATGAAGGACTGGGAAAGCGAAACGTTGGGTTCAAGTGCCTCCCCTGCGTGGGATGGATAGATATGTTTTTCTTATTAAAATGTTCACTTTTTGCAGATAAAAATAAACACTCTGGGTGCACTGTAGCTCGGGGACGAGCTACGTTTAACCAAGGGGGAATGTGACGCCCCTGGACTAATCCAGGGTGTCACAGGGAACTGCACTATTCTCTATCCTTGGTGCAGGGCCCACCCTCCTTGGTTCCGGGGTCCGCAACAGTGATTCTGTACTAACAGCACAAATCCTAGTCACCCAAACACTACACTTGTCAGGCACACCAGGGGCGTGGTTCCAGCTGGGAAAGGAACCGCCCACCTATGAGTCAGACAGGCTGGTGGGAGGAGTCAGTTAGACAGTTGGTAGTAACTGAAAAAGAGAGAGGACCTGGGGATTAAGAGCTCCCTGAGGAGAGCCTGGCTGGGTCGCAGACAGTGGCCTGTACTTGACGGCTCAGAGATTAGCGGCGTCAGCACAGCGGAGGGATAGGACTTCCCACACAGAGCAGTCACAGAAAATCCCACGTGCCAGCTGCTAAGAGCAGGTCCCAATTAAAAAGAGGGACGGGACCCGAAGGTTTCAAGCCAACAGGGCCAGGGACACACACAGTATACAGTGTATGGAGGAAGGCTCCAGTCCACCACAGAATCACTGAAAGGGACCACCGCACGTGCAGTCACCGAGTGCAGCAGTACCAAGAGACTTTGTTTACCTCAGAGTCTGTGTCCACTGAATGCGTCATCACACCTGAGTGAGTACCCTGGCCCCCAGCGTCCTGCCGGCCCTATATCAATATAGGCTGTTCCTACCTATTCCCTACCCTGAGTCCCGGGGCCCCTACCTGCGGAGGGAATCACCACCAGGCTGCCCCAACACCATCAGCCCCGGCACTCCCATACAGCAGCGGCGGTATTCCTTATTACCGCACACCGCAGGTGGCGTCACAAATATTCTCCCCCGTAAAAAACCTTTTTGTTTTTCATCAAAGTGTCTGCCGAGCAGTCCGACTGCTGCTAGGGCGTCACACCTGCGCATTTGTGTTTAACGTCGCGCATGTGCAGAACGGAGAAAAGGCTGCGCTCACTTCCTAATGAAAGGGAGTGAGACGCATCTGGGAAGGGAAGGGAAAAGATTAGGGTTTGGGGATGATGAAAGGGCTTTCTACGGGCAAGGATGGCAAAGGGTGGCAGTGACGGAAAGTCAGGCAGCCTGTCCTGTCCTGTCCTGTCCGTCCGTCTTTTTGTATCATGAATTGGAAAGACTGCAAGGGGGAGGGGAGGTGCTTGTGTCCAAAAGGAGGAGTTATTCAGATTCATTGCAGTGGGCGGCGGCTGCAAAAAGCACCATTCTTCTTGTTTTTGCTCTGCAAAACAGCCTTTTCAAGGGTTGGCTTGGTGACAAAATGTCTTCTGTAGGCGTGGGTTTGTCTCCCTCTCCCTAAGATGTGTCCGGTATAGGCCAGGGTGCCACTCAAGGCCGTAACCAATTTGGGTTATAGCTTCTCGGCCTTTTGGCTAAGATCAAGTGTAGTTTCGGAGGACGCTACCTTGGTCGGTACTGGAAGGTGCCTGGGATTGCACGTCTGCCGGCCTTGAGGAAGTGTGTGCGCCTTCTGGTGACACATAGCCCTCTTGTGCCTGGACGGTTCCCAGGCAACGGGAGGCGATCACCTTTGTTATTTTGAAGTCCTACTGATAAACAGAAAAAAAAAAAAATTAAATCTGTTCTTATCAGTTTAATATCTGATACGTCCCCTCTCTGGGGACCATATATTAAATGGATTTTTAGAACAAGGAGATGGAAAAAATCTTGCTCTGTCCACTGCACGCATTGACCTGGTATTGCAGTACCTCCAGGACCGGTGCACCCCTTCTTAACCCAGTTTCCAAAAGCAGAACTCAATTCACCTGATTCAAATGAGCCCCATTAGTGAATTGAAAGAAAGCAAAAACTTTATATGCACCTCAATTTGGCCAATTCACTTTTCACACTTTCACCCTTTTTTTTATCTTTCACACCTTTTACTTGCTTTATTGATGCAAAAAGCTGTGCCAAATAGCAAACTCATCTCCACTCAACTTGACCAACTCTGCTATGTCCCGTGCAGTATCTTATTCTCAGTCTTATCTAGATCATTTGCAATTGAATAGAATAGATCCCTTTTGGCTACTTATGACTGTGTAAAATATGTAGTTTTACTGGGCTGGGATGAGAGAATCCATTGAAGCATGGTGTAGGGATTGTGGTTCCTGTGTGCTAAGAAGAGAGGCTGGCACCAGCCAGAAAGCCCCATTGCAGCCAATAATCACTTAATAACTTTTTCAACTTGTCATCATATGGGAGGCCCCGTTGTTGGTAGACGTGCACCTTCTCAGTGAATGGCCGGTGAAATGCAGGCAACTCGATCTCTTCGAGGTCATCATCCTCTGGCCCCTCTTCCGACAGGTGGGGCATCCGGGAGAGTGCATTGGCATTGACGTTGGTACGGCCGGCCCGGTACTTGATGGTGAAATCGTAGTTGGCTAACCTGGTCACCCACCGCTGCTCCAACGCGCCCAGCTTGGCCGTATCTAGATGGGTCAGCAGGTTATTGTCTGTGTACGCGGTGAACTTGGCTGCTGCCAGGTAATGGCGGAACCGCTCGGTGATAGCCCACACCAGTGCCAAGAGCTCAAGCTTGAAGGAGATGTAGTTCTCAGGGTTCCTCTCAGTCGGTCAGAGTTTTCGGCTAGCATAAGCTATTACCTTTTCCCTTCTGTCTTGGACCTGGGATAGAACAGCCCCCAAGCCCACATTGCTGGCGTCGGTGTAGAGGATGAATGGGCGGCTGTAGTCAGGGTACGCTAGGATTTCCTCTCCGGTCAGGGCTGTTCTCAGCTGGCGGAAGGATTCCTCATGCTTTTCTTCCCACACCAATGGGGCTACTAGGGATCTACCACCCTTGGTCTGTCCTACGAGGAGGTCTTGCATGGGGGCAGCCATCTTTGTGTACCCCTTAATGAAGCGACGGTAATATCCCACCAGGCCCAGAAACTGCCTCACTTCCCTCACTGTGGTCGGTCTCGGCCAGTCTTGGATGGCGGTGATCTTCTCGGGGTTGGGGGCGACACCTTCCGCACCAACCACATGTCCTAGGTACTGCACTCTGGGTTTCAGCAGATGACACTTTGAGGGCTTCAACTTCATCCCATACTTGGCAAGGGACGCGAACACCTCGGCTAGGTGCTCCAGGTGGGCTTCATACGTCTGTGAGTACACAATCACATCATCCAAGTACAGCAAAACGGTCCCATAGGCAGTCTTCTCTCGGTCTTCCGGTGCCACGGCCACCTGCCAGTACCCGCTGGTGAGGTCAAGGGTGGAGAAGTAGTTAGCGGTTCTCAGCGAGGCCAGGGACTCTTTGATGCGGGGCAGAGGGTAAGCATCCTTATGCGTTATCTGGTTAATCTTCCGGTAATCCACACACATCCGCATGGTGCCATCCTTCTTCTTAACCAGCACCAACGGAGCGGCCCAGGGACTACAGCTGTCCCTAATAACCCCTGCCTCCTTCATGTTCCTCAACATGTCTTTGGCGCATTGGTAGTGTGCAGGGGGAATAGGCCTGTATCTCTCTTTAATAGGGGAGTGTGTACCGGTAGGGATGTGGTGTTGAACCCCTTTAATCTGCCCAAAATCTAGAGGGTGCTTGCTAAAAACCCGCTCATACTCCTGTACCACCCGGTATACCCCTTCCTTGTGGTGTATGGGGGTATCATCAGTGCCGACATGTAGCTCTCGATACCACTCGCCTAACTCCCCCAGGGATGAGTGGGAACCGGCAGCAGGCGGTGTGACCGGGGGAACGGCTTCATGGATCGTGTGGGGATCTAGAGTGAGCAATTTGGCAAGGGTAGCGTACCGGGTGGTGCATGAATGCACACATATTGGTTTTATAATCTTATTGTATTACTTTATATTCTTATTTCACTTGTGCATATCTCCACCATAATCCTGGCTAAGAAATATAGCTTTTTTTGGGGTACACAGGTAGTAAGGTCTTCTTTCTATTTCTTTAGGGGTGATATAGCCTGGTGGAACTCTAGACCTCTAACATTATATATGCACCCTTTTTCTTTATGGTTCTTGGACACCTTATAACATTCTTCCATACATATATATCTTTCTCATAAATTATAAATAATTAGGCATTTTTATATATTTTATTTACATTTTCATAAATAACTTTTTACAAAGCATGGGGGACATTCTCACATACATATAATTTTCATGTACGCATTCTGAAAATTTACGCATAAACCGTACACACTCCTTTTTGTAACAATTTCTATAACTCATTCGCTGAACTCTCATCCCGGATATTCATTCTTACACCGAATTTCCTGTTATAACACAACATTCATGATTTTTATTCAATTTATTTTTATTTTTTAGGTTTATTAGTAGTGATGAGCGAGTACTAAAAAGCTCGGGTGCTCGAAGCTCGGGCCGAGCCTCCCAAGATACTCGTGTACTCGGCCCGAGCACCGAGCCCAATGTTATCCTATGGGAGACCCGAGTATTTTTGTGAAATGACCACCGGCAGCATGTAGAAACCCTAAAAATGGCACAAAAGTCTCCGAAGAGTGCTCAAATGACATGGCAACAGCATGGGGAAGACCCCTTGAAGCATTTATCACTCAAAAGTCACAGCTGTGAATAATTTTGTCCGCGTTTTACG